>NW_004443959.1:5489798-5491463 GCF_000243295.1 Trichechus manatus latirostris | reverse complement strand
ATTTTAAACCTTTATCATATGCATAATATTAAAGCAAGTAAAATCTAAAATACATTTTCAAGTTGGTTTATTGTTATGATACACTTTATGAAATGGAGTGTCTAGAAGAATGTAACATTCACATTTTTTCAAATTCCATAAAAAGTCAGTATTCCCACCTTTGCCTTCTCCTAGTGACAGAAGAAGTCTAACCTACTTTTTAGAGAAGAGGTCAAATATATCAGTAACAAAATAATTCTCTCAAACTTAGAAACCAGACACCATTAGAAAAGCGTAGCAATTTGACATTCATAAACCCACCTCATTGCACCTGGTCCACAGTAGACATTAAATAAACTGCTAGTTTATAGGATCCTAAGGCCACAGCATATGGTTTGGGGCAATTTAGAAAAAGGAAAGCTTCCAGAGACATAGTAGCTATACTTTACTACAGAACTGAATAAAAAATTTCTCCTAGAAAGAATTATATGCTCCCTCCTTCACTGGCATTGTGGTTGATGCAGTGGTAAATGTTAAATGCCTCTGGCTTGCTCCCTCTCCCTTTTAACCCTTCATCTCTTTAAACTGGTTCTCTGTCCTTGCAAGTAAATCAAAATTGCACTTGGGAATGATGACTGGCAGGAGTTAGAAATGGCAGAGTCTGTGAGATTGTGTGGCTTGTAGGATCCCTACTCCACCCCATAAAACTCTATTTAATTAATTTCAGGTTGAAACAGATTTATTTATATTCCTATTTTCCAGAACATTTTAGTGAAATTTTCTTGATTTTAGTCAACTTCTAAGTGCTTTCTCTCCTTTTATTTTAAAAGAAACTTGAGACTCTGGTATCCATTAAAGAAGAAGAAAGCATCATTGATGTCCAGCTTCCCTCCAGCTACCCTGAATTTGAACAGACTGTGTGACTCATCTTTCCTAGAAATACAACAATGAGATCATCATGTCTGTTTCCTTCCCACTCTTTGTGTGGTAGAATTAGTTTCCTCTGTGTTCAGGGATATATTTTTTTTTCTTTCTGAAAAGTCCATTGCTTGTTAATACACAAGAGTTTGATCATATAATTGGAACAGAGCAAGGAAGAAAATAAGCAGAGGTTAATACATTATTTTTCAGGAAGCTCAATCCTATGTCTCTAAAACTAAAATTGTGTAAATGATAGAAGAAGATTAAAATATATATATATTTTTTAAACCTCCTATTACAGGTTACTCATCACCTCCCAGGGCAGTTAGTTCTGCTTTTACCAATTCCCTTAGATTGTTCTTCTTTGTCTGAATCTAAATCCGATGGCCTGTAACTTACTTGATAGCCTAGTGCTGACTTCTAGAACCACAGAGAATAAGCCGATCCCTTCTCTAGGTGACAGTTCTTCAGATATATGAAGACAATTATCATATCACATAATATGCTCTACTTCAAGAGTAGAATCCAGAGAATATATTTTACTTCAGTTTAGACAACTTTTAGTTGTGCTACTAAATTCACAGAGCCCTGGTCAGGCAGTGTTTAAGAGCTCCTCTGCTAACCAAAATGTCAGCAGTTCAAATCCACCAATGGCTCCCTGGAAACCCTATGGGACAGTTCTACCCCTGTCTTATATGGTCACTATGAGTCAGACTCAACTCGACAGCAACAGGGTTTTTTTCTACTAGATTAACAATTTTGCCT
>NW_004443959.1:5478533-5489443 GCF_000243295.1 Trichechus manatus latirostris | reverse complement strand
AAACAAGGCTGCAGGAATTGACGGCATACCAATTGAGATGTTTCAACAAACGGATGCAGTGCTGGAAGTGTTCACTCATATATACCAAGAAATCTGGAAGACAGCTACCTGGCCAACTGACTGGAAGCGATCCATATTTATGCCTATTTCAAAGAAAGGTGATTAAATTGACTGTGGAAATTATCTAACAATATCATTAATATCACATGAAAGTAAAATTTTGTGGAAGATCACTCAAAAACTGTTGCAGCAGTACATCAACAGCAAAGTGCCAGAAACTCAAGTCAGATTTAGAAGAGGATGTGGAACCAGGGATATCATTGCTGATGTCAGATGGATCCTGGATGAAAGCAGAGAATACCAGAAAGATGCTTACCTGTGTATTATTGACTATGCAAAGGCATTTGACTGTGTAGATCATAACAAATTATGGATAACACTGCAAAGAATGGGAATTCCAGAACACTTAATTGTGCTCATAAGGAACCTGTGCAAAGATCAAGAGGCAATCTTTCAAATAGAACAAGGGGATACTGCATGGTTTAGTCAGGAAAAGTATGTGTCAGGGTTTTATCCTTTCACCATACTTGTTCAATCTGTGTGCTGAGCAAATAATCCGAAAAGCTGAGCTATATGAAAAAGAACAGAGCATTAGGATTGGAGGAAGACTCATTAACAACCTGCATTATGCAGATGATACAGCCTTGTTTGCTGAAAGTTAAGTGGAATCGAAGCAGTTACTGAAGAAGATCAAAGACTATAGCCTTTAGTATGGATTATACCTCAACATACAGAAAACAAAATCCTTACAATTAGACCAATTAGCAACATCATGATAAACAGAGGAAAGATTGAAGTTGTAAAGGATTTCATTTTACTTGGATCCACAATCAACACCCATGGAAGCAGTGGGCAAGAAATCAATGATGCATTGCACTGGGCAAATCTGCTGCAAAAGACCTCTTTAAAGTGTTAAAAAGCAAAGATGTCACCTTGAAGACTGAGGTGGGCTTGACCCAAGCCATGATGTTTTCAATCACCTCATATGCATGCAAAACTCGACAATGAATAAGGAAGACCAAAAAAGAATTGACACCTTTGAATTATAGTGTTGGCTAAGAATATTAAATATACCATGGACTGCAGAAAGAGTGAACAATTGTTTTGGAAGAAGTACAGCCTTCCTCCTTAGAAGCAAAGAGGGTGAGACTAAGTCTCACATAATTTGAACATGTTATCAGGAGGGATCAGTCCCTGAAGGACATCATACTTGGTAAAGTAGAGGGTCAGTGAGAAAGAGGAAAACCCTCAACAAGATGGATTGACACAGTGGCTGCAACAACAGGCTCAAGCATAACAAGGATCATGAGAATGGTGTGGGACTGGGCAGTGTTTCGTCCTGTTGTGCATAGGGTCACTACGAGTCGGACCCAACTGGACGGCACCTAACAACAGCAACAATGTAGGAAAAGTAAAATATCTGGGAAAATACCTTTTGCCTGAATTACAAGGATAGCTTGGCACTTTTGTTGTATAAACCACTATCTAGACCATGTTATCATTAAAAAATTAAGAACATTTATATATTTTTATTTATTACCCTATTCCTGAAAGGTAGTGTCTAAATACACATATTCCATAAATCCATGTACAACTCAGTTTTGAAATTCTCATTTATTAATTTTTAAATTGTTTGTTTGTGAACAGAATGTAACAAAATGTATGACAATTATTTCTGTTTTTCTAAGGTGTTAATGTTCAAAGGTCACCCTACCAGGACATTCTCAGGTTCTTTTCGGAGTTGAAGTTGAATAGAATTTCAGCTATTCCCTGCTGCAAAAATAAGGTTGTCATCCCCCCTCAAAAAAGTTATATAACAAATAAAAATAAATACATAAGCAAGCAGAGCATTAAAAAAATATCTAAGTGGCTCAAACAGAATTCCAGTCATATATGAGGAGGCATAAAATAAAATCAAAATTTTAGGTATTCAATCTGGAAAGAATCTTATGACCTTCCATGAAGGTTTAAGAGCACTGTTAAGTTAATTTTCAAATAAACCTTGAATGTATAGATTTAGAACTTTAAAGCTGACATACACTCCAGAGGTATAAAGTTCACTAGACTGAGAGTCAAGATAACTTGGCTCAAAATACAACTTTGTTATTTATTAGCAGTGTGGCTGAGCTAAGAAATTTACCCTCTTGGAGCTTGTTAACCCAAGAGCCCAAGTGTCTGTTACTTCTGGCATATTGTGACCATACCAAAAGCTTGAAGTAGAACAGAGTATCAATTCAGAGTATTCAATCCAATTCAAGTGTTTAGAAAGTTCTGGCAATGTGCTGATCCCTGAGCTGGGTGTGGTTATTATTTACATAATAAGACACAGTCCCTGACCATTTCTATTTCCTGGTATTTTACAAGGATTTGGAGATGTAAAAATGAGTAAACCACAGTTGACATTGTGAAAATTTTCATATTTACTAGGGTCAGAGAAACAGCTTTTTAAGAAATTGTCATGCCCACAGTGGAATATGACACTCCTTCGAAGCCCCATGGGGCAGTTCTACTCTGTCCTGTAGGGTTGCTATGAGTCAGAAGATGACAGTAAGTCAATTGTTTGGAGCCCTGGTGGCACAATGGCTAAGAGTTTGGCTGCTAACCAAAAGTCGGAGGTTCCCATCCACCAGCCGCTACTTTGGAAACACTATGCGGCAGTTCTACTCTGTCCTATAGGTTTGCTATAAGTGGGAACCAACTCGATGGCACATAACAACAACAATGCAGTGGAGTGTGGTCAGGATCTTATGAGAACCAAAGATTTGCATATGTCTGCCTAGGAGAGCCTGGGAGGCCTTCCTAGAGAAGGTGATTTTTGAGCTAAAAGTGAGATATTTGCTTTATATTGAAGGACTTTGAAAAACTGACAGAACAGAGGTTTCAAAATAAAAAATAAAAAGTGCAAGCATGGTGAGTTTAGGAAACTAGAATTAAAGGGAAAGGAAGCTGCCAGAGAAGGGCTAGACTGGTAGGCAGGGCCCTAATCCTGGCTGGCATTGTATTCCCTCCTAAGGAAATGGCTGTGATTTACAGGAATTGAAATCTCCTGACATGGTGAGAAGATCTTGTCCCAGTCATGGTCCCAGTTTGCAAGGTAGGAAGATCACTCAGGTAGGAAAAGGAGGATGGATTGAAGTGAGTGATGACATACTATGATAATGCTGAGGAAATGAAATAAACACTGTGTCTGAAATACATGCAATATGCTCGGAGGTGTCTAACATGTCCAATAAGAGAAGACCATGTATACCATTCTACATATAACCTGAGTATTGCAGTATGAGTAGAAAACCATCTGACCTGGGAGGCCCATAATTACTTTCTGAAATCACAGTAAAAATAATGTGCTATCTCTTTTACCCTGAACTCCTAGAAACATTGCATGAATCATCTACTGCATTAGTTTCCCTCCTATTATTCTTCAGTCAGTCTTCCTTCTTGATCTCTTAGGGGCCGCTTCTATCTCTGTGATGTTTTCGTTTGTCCTTTTCTGTGCAGGCCCTAACATATGGATACCCAGTTGTCAAATGACATTTGGGAAGAGAAGATTATTAGACTTCTCTCAATGGGATCCTCTTTGTCAAATTTCTCTGGCAACACCCAGGGCATTGCTCTTTCTCTTCTACCTCTGTTGCCATTCATAAATAGCAAAATCAGGCATAACTTTTCAAATTCCTCAAAATAATCACCATCAGATTTCCCTGATATTTTCCAGGTTTTCTCCAAAAAACTTGTCTAGCATTGATTCAGCCTTAATTTCTCATTTTCAGTAGGTAGAGCAGAAACTTGAGGGGTCCTCACATATACTGGATTAGTGCTAATTTAAATAAAATATGTTTTTGTTAGTTGCTGTTGAGTTGCCTCTGACTCATGGCAACCTGATGTATAACAGAACATGAGATCTGTATAACAGAACAAAACATTGCTTGGTCCTATGCCATCTTCATGATCGTTGGTATGTTTGAGTCCACTGTTGTGGCTATTGTGTCAATGCATCACACTAAGGGTTTCCCTTATTTCTCTGACCTTCTACTTTACCAAACATGATGTCCTTTTCTAGTGATTGGTTTTTCCTGATGGTGTGTCCAAAGTGAGGAAGCTGAAGTTTTGCCATCCTTGCTTCTGAGGAGCGTTTCATCTAGGATCGATTAGTTCATTTTTCTGGCAGTCTACAGTTTATTCAATATTCTTTGTCAACACCATGGTTCAAATGCATCAATTCTTCTGTCTTCCTTTTTCACTGTGCACCTTTCACACGCGTATGAAACAAAGATAAAGTAGCTGTAAAATCAATGGTGAGTTCACAGATAAAATAACCATCATAAGAACTGCCAGAAATTGGGCAAAATGGAACTTGACTCATTCTCTTACACTAAGCCACTAAAAAATAAAATAAAAAATAAAAAAATGTACATGTGCTGTGTATTCTGTATAGGCTCTTCCAGATACATTCTCTTCTTTCCTTTGGGCCCCAGCAGATTGACTTTACTTTCTGCATCACCACTTCCTTTCAAGTCTGGCTTTAAGTTGGCCTCAGATAATGGTAGACCCCAGCAGGATATTGGAAGCTCGGGAAAAGGAGAGTTCTAAGGATTTATCAATAATCACTTGCCCCCATTGGGCCATGGTTTGAAAGTAGCTACAAGTCTCTACCAACATTCACAGCTCCTACAGGGCAGCCCCTTTCCCATGCCATCGGCTCTCCTGGGTTCTCTGATATTGCTTCCTCCTTTTGCCTCCCCAAGCCTAGAAGTAGTAACTATTCAAGCTATGTCAGGCCTTGGGGCTAGGATGGAGACTGTGGTTCCTGCCTTGTCGATTCCCTTAACCTTGCCTACTCCTCTATAATTGAGTCCTTATTAAATACTTTGCTTATTCCTTTGAGTTTGTCATCTGTTTTTGTTGTTTTTTCCTCAGACCCTGACTACTACAAACTCGTGGATATCACAATGGTATGAAAGATAGGTAAACATTTTAGAAGCCAGTACATGTGTTTGATATTTTTGGAGTTATGTGGAATAATGCACTAGACTCAGAGCAAGAAGACCTAGACTCTTTTCCTAGTTCTGCCATATAACAACTTTGTGACCTTGACAGAATTAATTACCTTCTCACAGACTCAATTTCCTCATCTGTAAAAGGAGATGAAACTTAACTCTCAGGCTTGTTGTACACATTAAAACAGAAAAAGCCTTGTATAACCGTGTGCAGCATTTTCCTGAATTCCAATCTTCTTTGGTTTCTGACGACATTTTACAGAGAATTCATTAGCATATGGGATGTTTCTACCATTTATGTTCCCCAGGCAGTCTCACAATATCTCCTGGACCTCCTATTCACTTTCTTTCACTTCCAAACCCCCAAAAGATTCTGTAAACAATAGTAGTAGTGACCAAACCCGGATGGCTCAGAGTTGAAAATCCATGTTTGTAAGGACCACTTAGGCTGAGAACTTCCCACTTTGGGGAAAATATGTTTCCATACATCCTTACTTCCCCTATTCCCCACCTCTTCCCAATAAACACTTTCTCATTTTTCTGAGCTGAAATTAAGCAACTTGGATGACGTGCCTTGTTTAACTTTAAAACTTGCCTAAGTATTTCAGAACTTTTCTAGGAATGCCTTTTCTGGCTGCCTCCAGGTTGGGCCATGAAGGATTTGTGCCTGTGATATTCCCAGCCTGACTGAACTAGATTTCTACTTCTCTATTTAATTTATTTGGAGAAGTTAAGGGAAGAAAAGTCCAAGCAACCTCTCTTCCCTGAAAGGAAGATAAGTAAAAATGTAAAGTACAATATTCATTGAAAGTTATTTAATAAAAATCCCTTTTATTTTAGGCAAAACATGGAGATTTGGATAAGAGCAGAATTTTCATAGCGCGACTACTTTGAACTGCTATGGGATCCCAGTATACTTAACCACTCTGAGTTGTATTTTTTTCATTTGTAAAATGAAAGCAATAGTGTGTATATTGAAGGACTTTGGGGGCAATAGGTAAAATAATATATGAGGAAGCACACAGCACAGTGGAACCTAGTAATTCCTCAAGAAATCTTTTATTAAAAAATTTCAAAATTTTCTTTTCACAGTGTATGAACTTGAATGCCTTTTATACATTTGAACTATATTCACCAGCTTCTCTACCAAACACTGTTTCTTGATATTCAGTGTGCTCGCTGAGCATAAATGACTTAGTGACTTAGAATCTAACTAACTTATCAAGAAAAAAAAGCATGAGTGCGTTAGTCAGAATTCAGGTGAAGAATTTAGTCTGACCAACTCCCATAGAGCAAGCTAAGAGAAACTGTAATGATAACGAAAGCAGCAATAGCTACTACTCATAGGGAGCTACTCTGTGCCAGGCACTGTTGTAAATACTGTGCATAATCAGCTTATTTAATCTCATAATAAACCTAGGCGGTAGGTAGCTATTATTACCCCATTAAGAGGTGAGAAAACAGAAGCATGGACTATAGCTTGCTTAAATATGGCAGACAGAATAAAGGTCTCCCCAAAGATGACCTTGTCCTAGTCCCTGAAACCTGTGCCTATGATACCTTGAATGGCAAAGGGATTTTGCAGATGTAATTATACTAAAGATCTTGAGATGGGGAGATTATCCTGGATTATACAATGGGCCCAATTTAATCACAAGGGTCCCTATAAAACACGGGTCATAGTCAGAAACGGGGATTTGACAACAGAAATAGATGTCAGAGTGATGCATGGACATGAGCCAAGGAATATGGGCAGCTTCTAGAAGCTGAAAAAGTCAAAGAAACAGATTATTCTCAAGTCACCGGAAGAAATTCATCCATGCTGACACCTTGATTTAGCCCACTGAGAGTAATTTTGGACTTTAGACCTCCAGAAGTGTAAGAAAGTAAATTTGTACAGTTGTAAGCCATTAAATTTGTGATAATTTGTTAGAACATCATTAGGAAACTAAATATACCAAATGACTCATCTAAGGTCACACAATTAATTTAAGAATGGGAATGGAGGGAGCTTGAATTCAAACCAAGACAGTTTGACTCCAGAGTCTTCATTTAACCATTATAACTTGCTTCTTTCTAAATGTTAGCTAATTTTTAATTAATGTAAATAATGTCCATCTCACAAAGCAGATAAGTGAAATTGATTATTAAAATCCCTAGAACATGTAGTAGATTAAAAACAAAAAATGCAGCCACAGTATTTCCATCTGGGCTACCATGTAACTTGCTTTGACCAATGGAACACGGTGAAAGCGAAACCTGTGTCTTGGAATGCTTTCACCGTCATATGAACAAGCTCAGTCTAGCCTGCTGGAGGACCAGAGGCTACATGGAGAGAAGTGAAGTGCCCTAGCCAACAGCCAGCACCAACTGCCAGACTTGTGAATGAGGTTATCTCGAATATTTCTGCCCCACCGTAAAGTACCCCTGAATGCAGATGCATGGTTGATCCCAGACAAGACCAGCAGAATTGCCCAGCCAACCCACAGAATCATGAGAAATAATAGTTATTGTTATAAGCTACTGAGTTTTAGAACTGATAAACATATAAAGTGCATAAACTGTAATTTATTTTTTTCTTCTAGAATAAGAAAAGATTCACTTACTGAAAATCCTTACATACAAAAATCCAGATTTAAAAGAGCACTAAACATTGGTTTAATAGTAACTAAAATCAATCCCCTCTCTCAATTCCAAGCCCTGGAAATACATTCATAAGATACAGTTAATGTCTGTGAAGGTTAGGAAATTTAGGCATTTAATTTTCACAATAACCCAGTAAGGATTCTCATTTTCAGATTAGGAAATTAAGGCCCAAAGAGGTTGAGTCATTTGTCTGAGCTCATAGAATTAACAAGAAACAGAGAAAGGCTTACACCTAGATCTGAATGGCCCCAAAGCCCATTCTTTTTTCCAAACTCAGCTGCAAATGTTCTTAGACATCTCTATAGGCTTCATTTTGTTCTTGTAAATGTGTCCAACCAGTTTTCATCAGTAAGTGGAAAATAGCTAAGATAAGATATTCTATGAGATATCCTTTAACATTCGGAATCCACTGGTAACGGTTGCCAGGCAAAGTGTCTTATAAGAGGAGGTTAAAACACTTTTAAAGAGTCTTCTCCTCTCAACATGCATTATGTTGTTAGCACTGCTTTTTTTTTTTGTCTGTCTCTGAAATACATTGTGAAGAAAATCTATAACTTAAATAGAAGGCTCTGATGTTATAAATTGCTATTGAAGGCTACAAAACAATCCAAGAAAGAAGACTAAAGATCAGTTAAGATAGTCCGTTATTCTTGCAGAATCAATTTGGAAACATATACACAGAACATGGAGAAAAAATATTAAAAAAACCTTCTGGTTGTTTTCTGTCATTTTCCTTGTCTCTCATTTTTGTCTTGTCACCATTTTCAATCAAAGAGAGTATGTGAGAAGCACATTGGCCCTCATTCAGAAAAGAATGAAAGTGTGTCTAAAAAATATGAATGCTCCCTCTCATATACAAAGCTATTCAAATCTACTCAATATAATAAACTTATTTATGATTTTATTACTAGAACGTTTTTGAAGATTTTTAAAATTTTTTCTCTTCTAATACTAATAAATTAAAAATAAAGAGGATAAATAGGGGAAAGATTACTCATAGCCCCAGTATTTAGAGCCAATCACTTTTGATATGTTGGTGTATTTCTCTCTAGCTTTTAACATATTTTTTTATCTTTTTTTTTTTACATGGAAGAGATATCTTGTATCCTTTATAAATCTTTATTATTATTATTATTATTATTAACCAATTTCTGTAGAGTCGATTCCAACTCATAGTGACCTCGTGTATGTGGAGAGTAGAACTGTGCTCCATAGGGTTTTCAATGGCTGATTTTTCAGAAGTAAATCACCAGGACCTTCTTTCTAGGAGCATCTAGGTGGACTTGAACCTCCAATCTTTCAGTTAGTAGCCAACTGTCTCAACAATTTATACCACCCATCAATTCCTATTATAACATAAGTTTTTCAGATTTAATATAAACTCTTCATAGAGATCAATGTTTGTTAGCATGAGGTGGTACATTTCCTCTCTGCCCAAGTGGATTGGAAGTGTCTGAGAATGCTTTTGACTGTCACAATGATTGACATGCTACTGACAATATCAGGAGCTCAAGGATTTTCAACCTCTTGTAATGTACAAAACAGTCTTGAAAAACAGTTGCCCCACCCAAATGTCAGTAATGTCCCAACTGATAAATATTGAATACAGAATATTATTATGGTTGCATAACTCACTCATTGATGGTAGAAATGCAAAATGTTATAGGCACTTTGAAAGATAGTTTGGCAGTTTCTTGCAAAGCTAACTATAGTCATACCATACTATATGATCAAACAATCATACTTCCAATTGATTTAATATTTGATATTTATCTTATTGCTTTGAAAAATTATGTCTATGCAAAAACCTGCCCATGTGAATGTTTATAGAAGTTTTATTGATAATCACCAAAAACTGGAAGCAAGCAAGACATCCTTCAACAGATGAATGGAAAAGAAAAATGGAATATTATTCGGTAAGATGTGGATGAAACTTGAATGCATATTGTTAAGAAGCCACTCTGAGAAGGCTACATACTGTAAGATTCTATTTATATGACTTTCTGGAAAAGGCAAACTTATAGGAATAGTTAACATATCAGTGGTTTACAAGGGTTTCATGGTAAACATTTTGGTGGTTCCAAAGGTAGGGAGTTGAAGAGATGAAGGACAGGAGATTTTTTTCTTTTTTAGAGTGTGAAAATATTCTTATGATAATAATTGAGAATACATGACGCTATGCATTTGTAAAAAAAATCATTAAATTTTACAGCACAAAGAGCAAATCTTAATGTATAAATTTAAATATATATACATATATATTTAAGTTTATAATTAAGTTTTTTATTATAAAAACTCACTACTGTCGTGTCGATTCCAACTCAGCAACCCTACAGGACAGAGTAGAACTGTCCCATAGGGTTTCCAAGGCTATTCATCTTTACAGAAGTGGATTGCCACATTTTTCTCCTGCAGATTAACTGGTGGATTGGAACTACTGATCTTTTGGTTAACCTGAGTGCTTAACCACTGCACCGGGGCTCTTTTTTATTATATCTATCTATCTATCTGTGTATTTAGGAGAACTGAGGATTCCAGGATGGAAGGCAAACTGTGGTAAAATAGTCTCATTATATTACCAAAACCATTGTTGTTGAGACAGCTCTGACTCATGACAATCCCATGTGTTGAGACAATTGCTCTATATGGTTTTCTTGGCTATAATCCTTACAGAAGCAGATTGCCAGGTCTTTTTTCCATGGTACTGATGGGTGGGTTTTAACTGCTACCCATTAGGTTAGTAGTTGAGCGGAAACTGTTTGCACAACCTAGGGACCTAACCTGTACTATTATAAACGTACGAAATGAAATAACCTCACTGAAGGGGTGGAGGGAAAAACACTGATCTAAGTCACTTTGGAAATGAGTGGAGTATGTAAGCCTAAAAGAAAAAAGCAAAAAGAAAGAAAATTCTACACAAGCACTGTACTCTAATTGATAAAGTAGTTTCCTATGGGAGTATGGATTAACAGTTCTGTTACCATTATATATGCATGCTGGAATTGGTCAATTAAGTCAATGTATGGTGAATGATGGGAGACAAGTTTCTCACTGTTGCAGTGGGATGGTACAATTAAGGAAGAGTAATAGGCTAGACTGATCCATGTGGTAATGGTTAGAGTTGAAGCCATCAGTAAGAACTCATGTTTAGATTAATATAGCTACAGATGCTTATACATACAAATATTAATAGATTTTGTGCATATA
>NW_004443959.1:5476543-5478112 GCF_000243295.1 Trichechus manatus latirostris | reverse complement strand
ATATCTTAGGGCACATCTTGCTAATGGATTCACAAAATAAATCGAGCACGGGTGCTCACAAACGCAGTTCAAAGCTATGGTGGCTTGATGCTGAGTATAGTTCCCGGGGAGCCTGGCGACGCCACTCCCGGCTGGGGTGTGGACTGCCTTCTTAATGGCTTGCTGCAAAAAAGACGCTGAATGCTATTTCCGCTTTTTGCCTTTTTTTGTAAAATCGAAAATCCTCTTCTGCTATCTTTCAGTTAGTGAAAACAGATACTAATGCAGGTCTTTCCTGAAAGCAAAGTGGTAAATAGCGAACTTTCAAAAAGCGGAAAATACCTGTATTTACTCACTCTATCAGTAAAGAAAGGAGCCAGAAGCATAACTAAGGTATGGCAGGTAGGGTGCTTGCTCTGGGCGCCACTTGAGGAGGGGCGCTAATGAGCAGTTTCTATTGGACATCACAGTTTCCGTCGCCGACTGTGAGAGATCATTCAGTAATTTAAAACTAACTGCCATAGGCAGTATTTTTCATAGATAGGCCTGGAAAGAAGTCCTGGTGGCGCAATTAGTTAACCACTCGGCTGCTAACTGAATGGTCAGCGGTTGGAACCCACCAGCTGCTTCGCGGGAGAAAAGACCTGGCGACCTGCTCCTGTAAGGAATAAAACCAAAAACCAAACACGTCGTCCAGTCGATTCCGACTTATAGCAACCCTATAGGACAGAGTAGAATTGTCCACAGAGTTTCCAACAGAAGCAGACTGCCACGTCTTTCTCCTGAGGAGCAGCTAGTGGGTTTGAACTGATGACCTTTTGTTTAGCAGCCAGATGCTTAGCCATTGCGCCACCAGGGCTCTTTCTTCTTACTTCTAAATGGGACTACATGACTAGTTTTCAGCCCTGGAATTTTGCAAATGGGTAAGCCTTCTCACCTTCTCCTTCCCTGACTACAAGCAGAGGACTCCAAGAACTTAGGGGATGGGTCAGCCACAATCTTAAAGGAACTTGAATAACAGGATTAACGAGTGGAAATTTCTGACCACCAAGAATATCCATATGGGTTTGTTCAAAAGGGAAAGATAAACTTCTATTGTGTTAAATCATTGAAACATGGGGATTCTTTTTGTTTTTGTTGTTGTTAGAGGAGCTAGCATTACCAAATTAATACATAGAGTATCAGCTTCATCACTTGAGCAAGTTGCTTACCAAGTCTGTGAACCACCCACTCCCTTTTTTTTTTTTTTGTCTCTAAAAGAGGCTGGTGGATTTGAACTGTGTATTTGGTTAGCAGCTGAACTCTTAACCACTGTTCCACCAGGGCTCCAAAAGGAGGCTATGTATAATAATAGTCTTACAGGGTTGTTGTGATCTTTAAGTGAAGTCATACTTAGAAAAGTTCTTAAACTTAGTAATACTAATTGATTTCCTTGTCCATTGCCTTTCTTCTTCCAACTTGACTGTTTATTTACACTCAATTTAACTTCTAACATCCAATAATAAGCTCCTAGACCTGAACTTCCCTTAACTATATTAGCAGGTTATGACTAGGGCTCTGAATGTGTCCTTCTAATTTAGAGATTGCTAA
>NW_004443959.1:5438061-5475830 GCF_000243295.1 Trichechus manatus latirostris | reverse complement strand
AAAGCACTGACTTCATCATTTCTGTCCATTTTAACAATCTACAATGGTACGTTCTGGCCTATAGAAATAGTTTCAAATTATTTTGGATCAAGGAGTTCTTTGAAAGTCTCATCACAGTTACGTAGTATTACCTACCCCCGCCCCCAACTGCATCTATGTATATGTACACAAAATACATAACATTTAGTGTGGCTTATGGACACCCTACAACAGTGCATGGACCACAAGCTAAGAACCACTAGCCTTCAGGATGTAGGGCCACCTGCGTAGTCTGCTTTCAAACCCTTTTATCCACCACATTAGTTTCCTCCCCAGCCCATTGTCATTCTGTTTTGCCCTACACTTCCTTTCCATCAGCGATTCTGCACTTTATGTCAGGCTATTAACACACCTGGCTTTTTCGTGATGCTTCTGTGCCTTTGCACATCCTATGCCCTTTGACCTGGAAACTCATCCTCTCCTCAACATCCATTTGATTTACCTGTTATTCTTCAAAACTGTAGCTCGTACTCCACGTCTTATGTGGAACCTTATTTTTCAAGTATATTTTCCTGCTATCTTTGTGCCCTGGTAGAACAATCTACTGATCTACATTAAAACACTCATCAGTCTATGTATATTAATTCTGCCTCTTCCTGGGCAGGGGCTGAGTTCTATTAAATATTTATATCTCTAACTTCTAAGATAGACTCTGACATAAAAAGAAGTGTTCAATGAATGTCTGTAGAATGAATGAATAAATGAATAAGTGAATGAATGAATTGCCTGCCTTACATTTTAATGACAGAGATGACTCAACTTAAATTTGAACAGTTGTTCAAGTAACGGATTCCAGAGTCAAGAGCATGCTTTAATTATAGAACAGTGATTGCCAAGCTAATTGAATTGCTTTATTTTAGATCAAATAATAGGCTGTGTCAAGAGAACACAAGTAAAGTGTCAATGCTATATTACAACATAATGTCAGATAACTTCATCAGGTGAAAAATGAATAGCAATTTTAATGACTTTTAACATTATTTTATGAGATGAAAACATGCTATATGCAAAGTTGTTATTAAAAAAAAAGAACAAAAACCAAAAACCCTAATAAGACAAAAGGCTGAGTTGAGGCCCCAGGAAGGAAGTGGGATGCTTTACTCATTGGCATGTAGAAGTTGGTTACTATCACATATTTTTTTAACGGTATCTACCTGCCTCATTGATAAGAGGTTAAGAGTGATGACTTTAGAATAAAAAGACAGGGCAGATCTCCCTAGCTGTGTCCCTTACCATCTCCATTAAGCCTCTAACTCCTCCAGGTCTGGGGTACACCAAGCTTTTTAGCACATGATTCTCCCTACAGAGGATGATGAAAAGAGTTGGAAAGCACTGGACTTGGAATCAGAAGACCTGGATTCCAATACGTTCTGCATCTTACCTGCTTGCGGGGTGCTTGGCAAGTCACTCAGACTTGTTATCCTCATTTTCTTCATCTGTCCAGCTGGGTCAATTATGTTTCCGTCACTAGACTGAATGAGAGACTGGACAGGAAGCTCTGAGCACACCAGGAGGCGCTGTGCACGTTGATTTCATTGTATTGCAGTTAGTTGAGTCCATGTGTGTATCCTCCATGAAAGCATGAGCTCCTTGAAGATGGGAACCTTTGTTACTTATTTTTACTTTCTGAAAACCTGAAATATGGCAGGCACTCAATAAATATTCACTGAAAAGAAAAAAAAAAAACAGTAGTCAACACTAGTATAAAAATGAATTATTTACTACTCTTTGCAATGATACTTCTTAGAATAAACCACAGGCGGTGCAAACAGTTGATGTATGTACTCAGCTGCTAACCAAAAGGTTGCAGGTTCGAGTCCACCCAGAGGAACATCAGAAGAAAGGCCTGCCAGTCTACTTCCAAAAAATCAGCTATTGAAAACTTTGTGGCACATAGTTCTACTCTGACACACATGGGTTTGAACTGGGTTGATGCTTATGAAGGTTGACACCTATGCAGACAAGACATAGGGTACATATAAGGCATTAGCAAGCAGTATAATATGCCAATAGGTCCTAATGATACAGAGTAGTAGGTATTTGTTACAATAATTGTGCAAAGTGGAATACAGTCCTTGTTCATACAAATATCTTCACATGCTCTTTTAAGTACATGGAGGATTCTTCCAATGACGTAAAAGATTTCTTATATTCATTGAACACGTTATTCTCTTACTTCATCAGGCAAATTATCTGAATTAGACTACTCTGATCAGCTGGGTAGAAGTTCATTGAATTCCAAACACAAAAACAGAAGCACAGTTATTAGTTTAGCTGGAACATCTGTTTCTAACTTCCTGAAAGGAAAAGTAGAGGCTGCCAATATATATACATATTTGAAACAGTGCTTGTACTGCACACATGGATACAATATGCATTTGAAAAAAATTTCCAAATGTTCTAATGTCCCATTTGGTCAGAAGAAATAAGATGATGGAAGCAGGTGATGCAGGAATATGAGCAGGTACCACATCCCCTCCTAGGTATTCTCGTCTCTAAGGGAGAGTGCCGAGATCACCATGTAATGGCCAATGCAAACCAGATTCTGGTCATTTGATTTGATGTTTACCTTTTGGTAAAGATTATCCTTGAAGGTCATCATCTAACAGAATGGAAGAAAATGGTCTGGCTGGTTGTGGGAGGAATAAGTTTGGATATAAGATTCTGTAGTTCTGAGTTCTAGTCCAAGTTCTTGTACTAACTTGCTGTATGGTTTTGGAAAAGCCTCCTCATCACTCAGGGTCTCACTTCTTTCATCTGCAAAATGAGAAAAATTGACAGGAAACAGGATAAGTTTGCTGCACTCTAGACCTCTTGAAATGCTAATATTCTTTAAGTCAGTAAACAGACACCCAATGTCTATATGAGTAAGAGTGCCACCCAATTTTCCTAAATAATGCCCTAATTGTCTTGACAAGATAATCACTTGGCACTTACTAAATCCCAGCTCTTTCCCTACACCAGGTATGAGCAATACGGTTTATCTCAGAGACTGCTGAAAACAGTTGAATCCTCTTCCAGGCTACTTGCTTGATGCTAAAGCCCAAAAAACAGTGAGAGCTGAGTAAAGAAGGTAACCTGAGAACCAGAATCTGCCTGGTCTGTCAAAACCTAAGAGAGAGATTTTGGATAGGGATTTATAGATTCAATGGCAGGGCAAAGTTATTTTCTGACCTGGAGAAAATAGAGCAAAGCCAAACAGTAAGTGAGAATATCCTAAGAATCCTTAATATATCCTAAACTTGGTCATAGCTATCCACTGAGCAATACGAGAGACAAAAAAGTATTAGTCTAACATTCAGTCTTGCTTCTCAACCAATATGTATGTGCTTAAATGAATGAATAAAATAATTACTATAGGGACCTGTTATTTAACCTCTCTGAGCTTTAATTTTCTCATCTATGATAAACAGAAAATAAGAGCTACCTTATTGTTAAGAATTTTAAAAAAATCTCTAAATGAAGCACCTATCAGCGTATCTAAAGTACGTAGTAAAGTGGGAAAAAAAAAAAAAAAAAAACTTCCACTAGCCTACTGAATTGCCTTGGCAAAACAATCTTTTTAATGAAATGTGCTCTAATCTCAATCACCATTCTAGATCTGTTCTGTTACATTTTCTTGCTTTGCTGACTGTTAGCATCAGGAAGTTAGGTGTGCCTCATTCCTGATAGCCGTATTTTTTAATCCAATATTCTGTGCTTAACATGGCTTCCTACTGATGTATATTCCCTTGTGTTTATTTGGCCCAAAGTTACTCTCATATGGATATCAGACTGACTCTAGGTCTGTTGATGTTTTCCAGGGAAGGAAACACTTAGAATTGAAAACTGAGGTGAAGCAATGGCAAGAATTTTTTCAGCAAATCAGGGGAAGAAAAGTAGAGACCAATCTGTGGGCTTGTCTGGATCCACTGAGGTGAGCAGAGGAGGTAACTGCCCAGGCACCTCAGAGTAAGTCAGTCAGATTCCTTGGGCCAGTGCAGGGAGGTGAGTATGGGGGATCTAGAGGTGGTGGTGATCAAGTTTTACAAATCTTTTCAAAGCCCTGGGAACCCTCAGCATATCAGGAAACAGAATCTTCTAAGATTCCCTCTGTCTCTTCACAGAATTTTTTGCCAAGCATTAAAAATAACATGGTTTCTGATACAAAGAAGAATCTTACAGTCTTATGAACTCCCTTCAAATTCTGGTAGCTGTTCTAAGGAAATGAGACCCAAACCAGTGGTCTATGACACTGCAGAGTGCAGTAAGAGAGCGAAGGGGTAGAAGTTATGAGAAGGATGCTTCTGGCTGTATTTAACATAGATGTTTTTAGACAGAGCTGTTTGACAATGGAAACAGCTTTAGGAGAGATTAGTTTCAATGTAATTATTCATTTAGCCAGGGAGTTGACAAACAAATTCAAATATTAAACAAGGATTGAAATAGATGTTCTTATTGGTTCTTGGCAACTTTGCATTTCTAATATTCTTAGTTCTCTCTAAAATTAAAATATAGTGCCCCAGAGAATCATTATGAGATTTTGTTCTTGCTTCTCACACTCTTTCTGGGTGATGTCATGTAGTCTCAGTGTTTTAGCTACCACTATATCTCTTGCTTGTATACTATCCATGAACTTTAGATCTGTATGTCCAAAGCTTGCTTGGTATTCCACAAGGGTGTACCAAGGCACTTTAATGCACATATTCAAAATTAATGTGACTGATACTAACAAATGGCTCAAACCATTTCAATTCCTTTCTAAGAGAGTCTAACAAGACAAAAACTGTATTTCCTAGACTCCTTTCAATTCGAGTTCCAGATGTGAGACCAGTAAAAAATGTTGATTTGGTATTTTTTTATTTATATTGATTTAGCATTTTAGAGAAGCAGTGTAAAGGGCATTTATTTTTTCTTATGTAGAGAGTTGTTTGAGGACTAAGAGTTGTCCCTGGTACCTCAGCTTAAAGCTTCTTGAGCCTTTCTAGGAAATTGACAAGCACCTAATTGCATTTATTAAATTCTTTTTTGATTTATGTAGTGTGGATTCTATTTTCTTCAACTGAACCCAGACTGTTGACATATTATGATAATATTTGCTGCTGCATCCAAGCCTGCTTCTTTTCATGTATCCCTTGTCCGGCTAAATGGTACCACCAACCATAGATGCCCGGGCATCCAGATGGTGTATTTACTTTCAAGACTCAACTCTAACTGTGTCTGCTTTATGAAAACCTTCTGCTATTGCTCTCTAGCATGGATATGATCAACTCTATCTGGTGTGCCAATAGTCCAGACCTGTTCCACAGTATTATGATTATATTTGTTTGCTCCTATATCTCCCTTTTCCATTTCACTATGAGGGAGTAAGGACTCTTTGTTGGTTGACTGAGTAAAACAAATTTTGAACAAAAAAGGGATGTTACTTACTGGCTAACAGTAAGCCCTGCACTTTGAGGAGATACTACAAAGGGGATTTGTTGGCATGGGAGTATCCTGTATCTCCCTCATTACAATCTTGTCACATTGTGTTTGCACATCTTTCTCCTTCCATAGACAGAATCAAACTCCTTGAGGGTCAGAAATATCTTAAATTCCTGTCTTCTGAGCATCTAGCACAGAGTCTGATAAATAGTATGTATTTTTCAGTAAATAAATAAACAAATCCTCCCAAACACCACATAGATTTATCAATCAGGTGTTCTTGGAAGTATTTAAGAGGTATGAGTTTGAAATAAAAAAAAAAAAAAGATAAAGTGAATATATGTGTGGTAGGCAGCTTCTGACATGGCCTCCAATGAGACTCACCTCCTGCCAACAAACTTCTGTATAATCCCCTTTCCTTGAGAGTGGGTTGGACATAATGATTTGCTTTGTTTTGTTGTAAAGTAATGAAGCCATATTTTTCTGTTTACTTTCTGAACACTTAAAAAATTTTTATTCAATGTAAGAAGAAACAGTTTATCTACAGGGGCAAAAGAATGAAGGTTAGAACTAAATACAATGCCCCCACCCTGATTTTGTGAGCCTCTTAAATGAGAACTTTTTTTTTAAATTGTGCTTTAGGTGAAAGTTTACAGTTCAAGTTAATTTTTCATACAAAAATTTATACATATATTGATGTATGACTCTAGTTGCAATCCCTATAATGTGACAGCACACTCCCCATTTCCACCCCGAGTTTCCCGTGTCCATTCATCCAGCTCCTATTCCTTTCTGCCTTCTTATTCTGTCTCCGGACAAGAGCTGCTCATTTAGTCTTGTGTATCTACTTGAACTAAGAAGCACACTCATCATGAGTATTATTTTATGTCTTATAGTCCAGTATAATCTTTGTCTGAAAAGTTGGCTTCGGAAATGGTTTTAGTCATAGGTTAACAGAGAGTCCGGGGGCCATGTCTTCTGGGGTTTCCCTAATCTCAGTCAGACCATTAAGTCTGGTCTTTTTATTAGAATTTGAGCCTGCACCCCACTTTTCTCCTGCTCCATCAGGGACTCTCTGTTGTGTTTCCTGTCAGGGTGGTCATTGGTGGTAGCTGGGCACCACCTAATTCTTCTGGTCTCAGGCTGATCGGGTATCAGGTTTATGTGGACTTTTTGTCTCTTAGTCTAATATTTTCCCTGTGTCTTTAGTGTTCTTCATTCTCCTTTGCTCCAGGTGGGTTGAGACCAATTGATGCATCTTAGATGGCCGCTCGCAAGCTTTTAAGACCCTAGACATCACTCACCAAAGTGGGATGCAGAACATTTTCTTAATAAACTCGATTATGCCAATTGACCTAGTTGTCCCCTGAAACCATGGTCCCCAGACCCCTGCCCCTGCTACTATATCCCTTGAAGTGTTTGGTTGTGTTCAGGAAATTTCTTAGCATTTGGTTTAGTCCAGTTGTGTTGACTTCCCCTGTAGTGTGTGTCGTCCTTCCCTTCACCTAAGATAATTCTTGTCTACTGTCTAGTTAGTGAATTCCCCTCCCTCTCAACCCACCCTCGTAACCATCAAAGAATGTTTTCTTTCATGTTTAAACCTTTTCTTGAGTTCTTATAATAGTGGTCTCTTACAATATTTGTCTTTTGCAACTGACTAATGTCACTGAGCATAATACCTGTCAGATTCATCCATGTTATGAGATATTTCTCTGATTTATCATTGCATAGTATTCCATTGTGTGAATAAACCATAATTTGTTTATCCATTTGTCCATTGATGGACACCTAGGTTGTTTCCATCTTTTTGCTATTGTGAACAGTGCTGCAATGAACATGGGCGTGCATATATATATTCGTGTGATGGCTCTCATTTCTCTAGGATATATTTCAAGGAGTAGGATTGCTGGATTGTATGGTACTTCTATTTCTCACTTTTTAAGGAAAGGCCAAGTCTATTTCCAAAGTGGTTGTACCCTTTTATGCTCCCACCAGCAGTGTGTAAGTGTTCCAGACTCTCCACAACCTCTCCAACATTTATTATTTTGTGTTTTTTGGATTAACGGTAACCTTGTGGGGGTGAGATGGTATCTCATTGTAGTTTTGATCTGCATTTCCAGACTAGAGCTCTTTCTACCACATCAGTCTTCTTGCCTGGTAGAAACAATGGCAAACAACTATTTTTTGTCTGTTGTTCACAGTTTCTTTGTTCCACTTAATTTTCTGTGCTGAGTCCTTTTTCTTTTCATGTTTTTCATTGTTGTTGATTTTTTATTTGCTGATTCTTTATGTGTTTTTTTTTTTTTTATTTTGATGTGTAGGATTGTTAGTTTCCTTTGTGGTGACCTTAACGTTTACCTCTATTTCTCTAAGTTTAAACCAATCTTTTATTCCTTGATATTGCCTTGACTTCCTCTCCATGTGAAAGTTCTATGACTACATTGTTTAGTCCTTCTTTTTGTTTTGATGGTATCGTCTTTTGCATATTGATGTCTCTGCTTCTCTATTTTGTGTTTTAGCTTTGATTTATTTTTTGTGACTTTCCTACCTGGGTTGATATCTAGTTGCTCTATCCTGTGTTCTAGCTTTGGGTTATTATCTGCTGCTATTAATTTTCTAAACAGAGGACTCCCTTTAGAATTTCTTGTAATTCTGGTTTGGTTTTTACAAATTCCCTAAACTTCTGTTTATCTGGAAATGCCCTAATTTCACCATCATATATGAGAGACAGTTTTGCTGGATATACAATTCTTGGCTGACAGTTTTTTCCTTCAAGTATTTATATATGTCATCCCATTGCCTTCTTGCCTGCATGCTTTCTGCTGAGTTGTCAGAGCTTGGTCTTATTGACTCTACTTTGTAGATGACTTTTTGCTTATCCCTAGCTGCTCTTAAAATTCTCTCTTTATCTTTGGTTATGGCAAGTTTGATTATAATATGTCTTGGTGACTTTCTTTTGGGATCTACCTTATGTGGTGTTCAATGAGCTTCTTGGATAGATATCTTCTTGTCTTTCACGATATTAGTGAAGTTTTCTGCCAACAAATCTTCAAAAATTCTCTCTGTATTTTCTGTTATGCCCTCTGTTCTGGTATTGAAATAATTCGTAGGTTATTCCTCTTGAAAGAGTCCCACATAATTCTTAGGGTTTCCTCATTTTTTAAAAATATTTTATCTGATTTTTCCTCAAATAATTTGGTGTCAAGTGCTTTATCTTCAGTCTCACTGATTCTGACTTTCATTGCCTCAGTTCTTCTCCTATGACTTTCTATTGAGTTGTAATTCTGAAGTATTATTATTAATCTTTTGAATTTCTGTTTGCTGTCTCTCTATGGATTCTTGTAGCCTGTTAAATTTATCACTACGCTCTTCTCTAATCTTCTTAAGTTCCTCTGTTGCTTTGTCTTTATGTGTCCCTTGGCTTGGACTGCATTTTGCCTAATCTCTTTCCTGATGTCTTGAAGAACACTGTATGTTAATATTTTGAATTCTACCTCTGGTAATTCCAAGATCTTCTCTTCCTCTGAGAGGTTTCTTTGTTCTTTGTTTTGGTTGCTTGCTGAAGCCATAATGGTCTGCCTCTTAATGGGATTTGATATTGACTGTTGTCTCTGAGCCATCAGTAAGTTATTATTTTTATTTTATGTATGCTTACTTTGTCCTAGCTTCTTTTTTTTTTTTTTGATATGCCAGAATAGGCTGGTCATGTGAGCTACTTGAGTAGTGGCATCTTTGAAGCTCTTACATCCTGTCACCCGGTGGTTAGCGCTATTACTAGGTAACTGAGCCCAGGAGTCTTTTTACTTTTTCTTGTGTGGATTCAGCTCAGATGTCCAGGTTGTCAGTCATCAAGTGTGCAGTGCAGGCTCTTACCTACAGTCTTACATGGGCAGAGCTACATCATAGGGGTGATCGGAGTAGGCATAGTTATAGGTATCTGGCTAGAGCAGGGGGTTATATGCTGAGCAAGATAGGGCGGCTGCCTCTGAGTACCTAGGTGGAAGATGTGTCCCTGTTCCCTACAGTGTGTAGGTGGGTGGGTTTTGCAGCTGGACTTTGGGCACCCAATGCTGTTGGCTGTAAGGGCTGGGAGGCACCACTTATTCTTGGACCCCAGTCACAGGTGGCTAGGTGGAGTAGGTGGAGCCACCAGTTCTCAGGTCCCTGATATGGGTAGGTGAGGACCCTGCTTAATGGGCAGGGTGGTGTCAAATACCACAAATCTGCCCCTCCCCCTTAGTTGCTGTAGTTGAAAATAGGCTTCAGGTATGTACCATGTTGTACTGTGCTAATGAGGGCCTAGGCTGTTGAAATGGGCCCACACAGGTCTAGGCAGGGGTGAAAGACATTCAAAGTCCATGGACCCCTTATGCCTGTACCTAGGCAAAGGAGCTGTGTCTACCCTGAGTTCCTGGCTTAGGGGAGCTGGCAGATTATTTTTTTCCTGTTTGTTAATTTCTTCCCTCTCCAAAACCAGGAGAATGACTTAGGGTGTATAACGGGTCCTACTTCTGGCCCAGGGGGCAGGGCAATCACCGTAGCTAGACTAGAGTGGAGCAGAGCGGGGAGGGGGCGGGTAGATGGGAGAGAGGTACTTCCCAGAGTTGGGGGAGCATTTTTTTGATCCTATGAAGTAGGTTAGATGCTTGTACTTAACTTTTGCAGATTTGGCTTTGCTTTTCCCTGGTTCCAGAGGATTGTGCAGACTGTCTTCCGCTCTGATTGTCCCAGTGTGGAAAATGTGTTTGGAGCGCTACTACTTGCCTTGGCCCACATGCGCCGGCCTATCCAGCCTGCGGGGTGCTTGCCAGGTCAGGTCTGGCAAATCCTCGCTGCTTCTGAACTGTCTCTCCTTCCCCCCTGCCGTCAGTCTGATTCCTCAACTTTATCTTTAATGTTCAGGGCCCCTAGACTGTCATATATAATTGATTCACTTGTTTCTTTGGGTCTTTGTTGTAGGAGGGACCACATGAAGCATCTGACTACTCTGCCATCTTGGCCCTGCCTCGGAAAATTTTTTAGAGAAAATCTTTGATAATGATTTTCTTTTAATGAAGGGAGTATGGCAAAAGTGATGAGATAACACTTACATTATTAGGTTATAAGACTGTGATTTCCTGGCATTTTTTCTTTGGCTTTTCTCACAGGCTAGCTCCAACAGAGAGGCCCACCTGGCAAGGAACTGAGGTCGATCTCTGTATAACAGGCAGCAAAGAAGTAAGTCCTCAGTCAAACAGCCTTAAGGAACCAAATTCTGCCAACCACCACTGAGTGAGCTTGGATGCATCTTTGTGAGAGACAGAAAACCTAGCTAGGCCATGCCCAGATTCCTGACGCACAAAAGCTGTGATATAATATACGAGTATTGTTTTAAGACACTAAGTTTTGGGCAAATTTGTTTGGCAATAAATATATAACACAGTATTCATGTATTTTGCATGTAATTAAAAATAATAAAAAGAATACATGAGGAAAAATAGATTTTGTTTTGTCTCTGACATGCTAAGCATAAGGTATGGATTCAATGTTTGTGGGAAACACATGTAATATCAGCATGGTATACTGGGAAGAACTGATTTTTTAGAGTGAGTCAAAAGAGTTTGGTATGAATTTGAGTTCCACCATTAATGGACTGTGTGAGTTTTGACAAATTTGCAAACTGGTGCATATAAATATTCTGTATCTCTCAGCTGTGAGGATCATTGTGGGGAGAGCATGATAATAATTCTTGAGTTATAGATGTATAAAGCATCAGAACTGGAGGAAATGTTGGGTTGACAGCCGGAGGTGTTAGGTCCCTGAAAATCTGTGCAAATTTTTGTGCACATGATGTGCAGTCTTTGCAGAGTCTGTCCATAATTTTTTTTTTTAATATTCAAAGAATTATGTGTTCTTGCAACATTTTAAAAAGTTCTGATTTAGTCCAACCATCTTATTTTGCAGATGGGGAAAACAACTCCTAAAAACATATGACTTGTTTCAGAACATACAGCTTGTTGGTAACAGAGAGAAGGTAACACAGGTCTTCAAATTTCTAATCTACTGTTCCTACCACTTCATTAAGTTTTCCTTACTTTGCTCTTTCAAATGTAAAGGATAGATTATTGTTGTTAGCTGCTGTCAAATCAGCCCCCGGTGCATGGCAGCCCCATGCACAATGGAATGAAATGCTGCCCAGTCCTGCACCGTCCCCATGATTGGTTGAGGGTTAGACCATTGTGATTCATAAGATTTTCATTGGCTGATTTTCAGAAGTAGATTGCCAGGTTTGTTTTCCTAGTCCATCTTAGCCTGGAAACTCCACTGAAGCCTGTTCAGTATCATAGCAACACACAAGCCTCCGCTAACAGAGGGGTAGTGGCTGTGCATGGGGTGAACTGGCCAGGAATAGAACCAGGTCGCCCGTATAGAAGGGAGAAGAAGTCTATCACTAAACCATCACAGATCCCTACTATTGTCTTATTAATCTGGTAAATAATTTTATTATTCAACCACACATATTTATTTGGTAACTATCACGTACCAGAAGGAGCCCTGGTGGCACAGTGGTGAAACACTAAACTGCTAACTGGAAGGTTGGTGGTTTGAACGCACCAGCCGTTCAGCAGGAGAAACATGTGGCAGTCTGCTTCCATGAAGATTTCAGCCTTGGAAACCCTACAGGGGAGTACTACTCTTTCCTAAAAGGTAGATATGTGTCAGGATTGATTGGACAGCAATGGATTTTTTTTTTTTTTTTCAATCACATACCAGATACTCTTCTAGGTGCTGAGGTGACAACAATGATATTGTGAATCTAATATTCTAGTGAGGGGAACTGACAGAAAAAATAACAGAAAGATAAAAACATCTCATAAATATCTATCTATCTAATATAATTTTAGATGGTACTTTGTCATCTGTGCCTTCTTACGTATGGCAGGGCTCCTCCATGTGACCAGGGTTACCATTTATTTCCCCGACCCTTGAATAAGAAGAGCTTTTCATCTGGGAGATCCCCCTGCAGTGAAACTGCTCCTCTGATACCTAAAGTGGAAAGACCCAGGGGCCAAAAGAGAGCAAAGGGATTAGCTTTTATATGAAATGGTATTTAGAAAATGAGATTTTATCCAACAAAATACAAGTTTCTGTTTGAACAGTGACATCAATGAAACTCAGTTCTATTGTGATAACATTTTTTATTTGCAGTCTATTTTAGGGTTATCATTAGTCATTTGTTTAGACAATAACAAACCAAACCGAACTCACTGTCGTCAAGTTGATTCCAACTCATAGTGACCCTAAAGGACAGAATAGAACTGCCCCATATGGTTTCCAAGGCTGTAAATCTCTACGGAAGCAGACTGCCACATCTTCCTCCCATGGAGTGGCTAGTGGGTTCCAACTGCTGACCATTTCAATCTGCAGCCAAGTGCTTTAACCACTTGGCAACCAGGGCTCCTGACAATAACCAAAAAAAAAAAAAAGTTGCTGAGTTGATTCCAACTCATAGCGACCCTACAGGACTGGGTAGAACTGCCCCATACAGTTTCCAAGGAGCCGCTGGTGGTTCAAACTGCTGACCTTTTGGTTAGCAGCTATAGCTCTTCACCACTGCACCACCAGGGCTCCCCTGACAATAACAAGGCTCCCTAAAAAGTGGAGATTGACATGTGTTTGCATGGCCTCCTGAAATGTTACCAAGAGAATCCAATTTTACCAAATATCCATGTCAAATATCTATTCATAATAAGTGGACCGGGCCGTGTTTCCTTCTGTTGTACAAAGGGTCGCTATGAGTTGGAACCGACTCCATGGCACCAAACAACAGAAGTGTCATTCATAATTAGTTTTATCTTCTAATGCCTAGACTGTTTTAAAAATAATTTTCACTTATATTCATAATAGACAGATATAGTTTGATCAGTTAAGCTCATGGAAAAGGGTTAAGTAACACATGTAATAAAATAGATTAGTATGTTAAAGAGTCTGTGTGGCAACAGTGCAAATGTTTTGAATTTAAGAAAATTAAGTTGATGAGACACAATTAATGTCAAGAAATATGTAGGAAAATAAAAATTAGCTGTACTACTGGACACTAGATTAAAAACAATTTTAAGATGAGTAAATACAAACCAGATTAATTAGTCTATGTTATGAATCTCTCTAGAAATAATAAGGCATTAAAAATTACTAAGTAGATAAAATGAGGAAATTTGATATTTAGTGATGAAATAATTTTTTATATTATAGTATGGGATTAAATGAAAAATTATCACAGACAATATACTGCTTATCTTGAAATTCAGTTTGCAGTACTCAAAATGACTTGGAGACAGACCTTTCGATACACAGTGGATGATAAAGGATAGATTGGCAAAAGAACTGGCTATAAAAGAGGAAGTAGATAAGCCATGGGGAAATCCCTGTGTGTGCGGGGGTATCATATTTAAATGAAATACAATAGGTCATAAATATTAAAAATGCAATGTAGTATTTTCCCAACATAGATTTCATATCATTATACTACACAAAAATTAAGTGTGTGTGTGTGTTTGTGTGTGTGTGTGCCTAAATATATTTAAAGGAGCTTAAAATCTCTTATCTTTTTGCATACAACAGCTAAAGGATCAAATTGGTATAGGTTTACGTTGGTAACTTAAATATCATAACACTCATTGTCATTAGTGATATGATTTTCCAAAAGAGTGACTAAATCTTGGTAAAAATCCAAAGAAAATGAAATAAAGTGATCCTATTATGAATTGAATTTATCTCCCAAAAATATAAGTTGAAATCCTAAACCCCCTTAACCTTGGATGTAATCTCCTTTGGGAATAGGGTTTTCTTTGCTATGTTAATGAGGCCATATCAGCGTAGGGCATGTCTTCAACCTAATCACTTCTGAGATACAAAAAGAGCAGATAAGACACTGAAGCGAACATAGACTGGGGTGGGGGGGGGTGGATAGATGCCACAGGAAAGTCATCAAAGAACCCAGGAAGCTGGGGCATAAAAGCTGGAAGAGACAAGGATCTACCCCCAGATCCTATAGATAGAGAGCCTGCCCCTATAGCTGGTGCCCTGAACTCAGACTTCTAGCCTACGGAACTGTGAGAAAATAAATTTCTGTTCTTTAAAGCCACCCACTTGTGGTATTTGTCTTATAGTAGCGCTAGGAAAATAAGACAGCTCCTTAACACCTAGTTTCATTCCTGGAAAACACAAGGCATATTAAAATTTTACAAAATATATTTTGTATTTATATGAAAAAATGAGAGTTTAGGTTCAGACAATTGTAAATAGGTTTTTAACTACATTACTGTCTTGCAGGACATCTTTCATGTTTGACCTCTACTCACTGAATAAAATCTCAAGCCTCTCTTCCAATCATTGTGACAAAGAACAACCAAAGAAAAAAAAACTTATTTTTTTCCAAACATCCTTTAGGAGGCAGTATTACCCAGTTGAGAACCACTGCTCAGGAAACTCTTGCTAGATATCATTCTCATGCCTTCTATTAGCATCCATCTTTAAACTATTCTCAAATCTCTATCTCCTGCTCAGATCACTTTCCTCAGTTTCAGACCCATAAAATCTCACTGATTATTAAACTTGTTGCCATTGAGTTGGTTCTGACTCATAGCGACCCTATAGGCCAGAGTAGAACTGTCCCATACGGTTTCCAAGGAGCGCCTGGTGGATTCAAACTGCCAACCTTTGGTTAGCAGCTGTAGTTCTCAACCACTACACCACCAGGGTTTCCCACTGATTATTAGATATACCTATTCGTATATCACATTGGTACTTAAAATTCATAGGTCACAAATGGAACATTCTTGCTTCTTCTTGGTTTTGGATAGTCAGCTTCTCCTCTTGTGTTTCCTATTTTAGAATGCTATTTCTCAAGCCAGCTCCGAGGGAAATTGCTTTGATTTTACAGTCTTTCTTGCTTTTATCATTCTACCAAATCTGTTCATTTGAACCATTCTATTTGAGTCTACCTTCACTGAAATTTCCTTCATCACCTCTTATTGTTGTTGTTAATTGCTGTCAAATTGATTCTGACTCAAGGTCACTCCCTATGCACAGAGTTGAACTTCTCCATAGAGTTTTCAAGGCTGGGACCTTTGGGAAGAAGTTTGCTATACCTGTCTTCTGAGGTGCCTCTGAGTGGGTTTCAACTGCCAATCTTTCAGCTAGTAGTCGAGTGCTTAACTGTTTGTGCTACCCAGGGACTCCTTTCGAAATCTCTTACTTCCCTCCATTAGCTTTTTCAATATCTAAGTTCAAACTATCGTTATTCTTATTTCTAAATTTGATGACTTCAAAAACCTCCAAATTTATCTCACTTCCTCTGGTTTTGCCCCATCTCTTCCAAATCAACCCATTTTTATCTCTTATTGCCAGCATGATGTTATTTCTAAAAACAAATCAAATCTTGAGATACCTCCCTCTTCTTTAATAAAACACTTACTGATGTTCAAATGTCTTTCAAAAGTAGGAGTGTGTTATGGATTGAATTGTGTCCCCCTAAAATGTATGTCACCTTGATTGGGCCATGATTCCCAGTATTGTGTGATTATCTGCCATTTTGTCATCTGATGTGACTTTCCTATGTGTTATAAACCCTACTGCTATGATGTTAATCAGGCAGAATTAGAGGCAGTTACGTTAACGAGAGAGAGCTCAGTCTACAAGATTAGACTGTGTCTTGAGGCAATCTCTTTTGAGATATAAAAAAGAGAAGCAAGCAGAGAGACAAGGGGATCTCCTATCACCAAGAATAAATAACGAGGAGGGGAGCGTGTCCTTTGGACCAGAGATTCCTGTGCTGAGAAGCTCCTAGACCAAGGGAAGAATTAATGACAACAACCTTTCCCCAGAGCCAACAGAGAAAAAGCCTTCCCCTGGAGCTGGCACCCTGAATTCAGACTTCCGGCCTCCTAGACTGTGAGAGAATAAATTTCTCTTTGTCAAAGCCATCCACTTGTGGTATTTCTGTTGTAGCAACATTAGATAACTAAGACAGAGTGCATAATGTTTATTCTATTTTAGAACTCTTGCACAGGCTGCCTGTTACCTTTTCATATTCATTCTCATAATCCTAGTCCTTGTCTTCCATGTTTCAACAAATCTGAACTTTTAGTTTCTATGTGGGGTCACCATGAGTCAGAACCAACTCAACAGCAACTGATTTGTTTGTTTTTTTTATCTTAGTTTGGATTCCTCCAAAAATCAGACCTTGAGACAAGGTTTCACATGCATGTATTTTATTTGAAAGTTGATCCCAGGAAACACTGGTAGGGTAGTGGAGAAATGAGACAGAAGGAAAGGCAACCCATAGTGAATGACTTATCAAGTATGTTACCGCTTTTGGTTACAGAAGCTTAATCTAACTGAGGAACTCTGGGATCCAGCATAGAATATACACGTTGGAGTTATTCCATCTCCTAGGCAAGAGAGCTGGGTATTCATACACTGATTCCTAGCACTCTGGGCATTCTGTACACAGGCAGAACAAGTTCTAGCAGTCAGAGATAGTCCTCAGGGAGAGAAATACACTTGCAGATGCTATAATAAGCAAGTCAGATGATTGGAATTTTAAAGCCTGAGGATATATTGGTGGAGGCCTCATATTGTCTGCCACACTTGATTTTTTGTGCCTCTGGGTGTTCCTAAAGTATTCCATTTACTTGGATAGTATCTTGCCCATGCTCCCTATACTGAGCTAACTTGTTTTCATCCTTTATGTGCTACTTTTGTTGTTGTTGTTGTTAGGTGCCGTCGAGTTAGTTCCGACTCATAGTGACCCTACTTACAACAGAATGAAACACTACCTGGTCCTGTGCCATCCTCACAATCGTTGTTATGTTTGAGCCCATTGTTGCAGCCACTAAGTCAATCCATCTTGTTGAGGGTCTTCCTCTTTTTTGCTGACCCTCTACTTTACCAAGCGTCTTGTCCTTCTCCTGATAACGTGTCCAAAGTACGTGAGACGAAGTCTCTCCAGCCTCGCTTCCAAAGAGCACTCTGGCTGTATTTCTTCCAAGACGGACTTGTTTGTTCTTCTGGCAGTCCATGGTATATTCAGTATTCTTCACCAACACCATAATTCACAGGCAGCAATTCTTCTTTGGTTTTCCTTATTCATGTGTTAGTTTAGACATAAATTTTTTCTTAATACTTCCTTTGGCATCTCAAATCTGGGATAGTGATCCCTTCTGGATGTACCCTTTTCTCCATAATCTTAGAATTTATTATACTCACAGCTTAGTGAAGAAACAAATATAGGTATAAATACACACACACACACACACACACACACCACACGGAGTCCTGGTGGTGCAGTGGTTAAGTGCTATGGCTGCTAACCAAAAGGTTGACAGTTCAAATCCACCAGCCGCTCCTTGGAAACCTATGGGGCAGTTCTGCTCTGTCCTATAGGGTTGCTATGAGTCAGAACCGACTCAGTAATGACAGGTTTGGGTTTTGGGTTTTTTATGTATATATATATATATAAACATATTGCCATGGGGTTATTAGAAATCGAAAGATTAGTTTATGTTCAAAAGTATCCAGGAAGCTTCCTGAAGACTACATTATTTACACTGATCCTTGGAGAATAAAAAGAGAAGGAAAAGCTTTAACAAAGAAACACGGGTAGCTTCAGTTTGTAGAGAAATGGTGAGCAGTCCCGTATGGCTGGGATGCAATTGTAGTAACATAGCGGAGCAGGGGAGCCAGATGCAATGGCAGCGTGATCACGGCGGCGTTGAAGCCATAACAAACTTGAATTGCCTAAAGATTTTATGGGAGAAATTGATAAGAACAATGGCAAGACACTTACCAAGTCATACACATGCATACCTAATAGACATATCTCATAGCTCTATTGTCCTAAATGTGCTAAGAAAATTGTCGGTACAGAATTGACATTTTCAGTGCATATGACTTCTTATCTTTCAGCATGCAAAATGTCCTGCTGTCCAAAGAATTAAAAATGCAATTGATTTTAAGAGCAAAAAGGTTTTGTTTTATTAAAATGCATTGTGTAGCACTTTTGATGACAAGATGTCATATTAGCCCAGCTGTTTTATTTCTCTTTTTTGTCTTATTTAAACATGTTGTCTGTATACGGTAGACATGGAATTATACCTTTTATATGACTTAAAAAAGAATGTTATAAAGGAGAGAAGATTGGATATTCTAATCAAACTAAATTTTGTAGTGATATATTGTATATCCTTACCAATCACTCTTTGCAAACTCTTATGGATGGTGTATAGTCCCAAAAAGAGAAGCTAGTCTAAGAAGTGAAGAGTCAATTTAAATTGCAGTGAAGAGCAATTATTTCAAGACTTAGTGAGGAACAAAGTAATAATCTTGACATCTTGCCAAGGGGTGTGGTGAAGGAGCACACACATTAGTCTCAAGACTTACCCTGGAGCCTGGAGAAATAAGTCTTCATAAACAGAGTGTGAGGTAAACTTTACATTTAACAAAACTGGTTACAGATGGTGGTTGGCAGACAAGTTTAAAGAAGTGTTCTCGGCAGCGGGTTGAAAAGCAGCTTGACAGTCAGGCAGATTCAGAGGATGCAACGTTTCCTTGAGAAGCATCAGAATTTGCCTTGCAGGAGAATTTGTAATTTTGTGTATTAAACTTATTGAAGAGATAGCTAACTATCCTCTTTTCCCCTCAAGAAAAGAAGGAAAAAGTGTTTAAAGAAAAAGTAAAACTCTCTCCCTTTTCACGTTTGGTAATTTTTTAGGTCAGTATCTTCAGAATATTTGTGGATTTATTTTTCATGATTTTATTTATTCATAATATGTGGTCTCAGATTATTAATGGTTTGTTTTCATGGTTTTATTTTTGCATAATCTATGGCCTCATCTTTTCCAAACAAGGACAGGAAAGAATGTAAATTATTAATGTATATGAAAAATGAAAAATGATAAAAGATTAAACAACATTTAGAAAGGGAAATTCAGAGGGAATTTAAGAGAAACATCTTCACAAGGAAACTAGGAGAGCATAGCTGTGACAACCAAAAAGCACTTTTACTCTGAATTTCCTGGCAGCTCCGTTGAAAAGAGAGTACATCAAACTTATGCGATCTTTGGCAAGTTAGTCAACGTCGCTAAGAACCAATTTCTTTCTAAGAAAACAGAGCTAATAAAAAGTCCCTCTCTCATACAGTAGCTGTGAGTATAACATGAGAGATTGTATGTACAAGAGGTGGCCCATTACATGGAAAAAATACTCAAGAAATATTAGTCTATTCTCTCTTCCTCCTCTCTTTCTTCTCTTCCTCCTCCTTTTCTTCCTCCTTATAACTTTCCTCCCCTTCCTCCTCTTTCTACTTCTTTCCTTCTCCCCCTACTACTTTTCTCATTCATAAAATTTCTATGCTGGGCAACATGTACGTTTGTTGTATCATACAGAGAGACATAGCTCATCGCTAGGTGCCATCAGTTTCAACTCATACCAGCAACCCCATGACAGAGTAGAATTGTTCCATAGGGTTTTCTAGGCTGTAATCTTTATGGGAGCAGATCTCCAGGTCTTTCTCCTGTGGAACCACTGGGTGGGTTTGAACCAAATATTCACATTGGCTTTTGTAAATAATATTATTACAATAACTAGGAGAATGTAGTTGTTACAACCAAAATCTATCTTGACTAATTCCAAAGTTCTTTTGATTGTGGCAAAATCAAATTTTTGGAGGAGAAGTGTTTAGGGATCTCAGATGCACAGAACTGGATGAGTAATGATCCTTGGATCATAATGCACCATCGTTATTGCTACACACATGGCCCTTTTTATTTTAATCAATGAATCAACTTCTTATATCACTTGTCTAGGGTTCCAATATTAGTGAGTAACCTGAAGCTGCTTAGAAATATTGTTATTAGTTTACCTTTCAAACATGAGTGACTAAAGTCCCCATTACAGCCCTCGTTGCCCAGGTTTGTCCATGAAATTATCCCAGGTGATGGTAGAAAATTAATTCTACTCTTTGCAGTGTATATGTCTGAGACTGCAGCTCATGCATGCTATGATGAATGTTGCATTTGTTAGAATATGTAACTCTAGTTGCTAAAACAAACCCTAAGTCTACCTGGCTTAATACCACGTAAATATATTTTTTCTCATTTACATAAGGTCCCATTTTATATAGGGTAAGTAGAATCCACCCAGTGATTCAAAGTTCAGGCCTTGACTTTTTCTAGAATCTCCATTAGAATGTTCTGCTGGATTGTCTGCATGTGCAAGAAGCTAATCAAAAAAAGGAAGACCGAGAGAATTTTGTATGGGAGGTTTTTATGGTTCAGACCTAGAAGTATTTATAGTGCCTGGAACTTAGTCCCATGTATACATCTGTGAGGCAGGCTGAGAAATGAGGTCTACTAGTTGGATATCCAGGAAGAAGAGAAAATTGTCACCAAATATAAGTTTTATCTTCTTTTCATATCAGGAACAAATTCTGCCCCAATCCAAGGAAGATAACCCAAAGTCACACCCAGTCACAGAACCCAGCTGAGAATCCAGGATCTCTGGGTGGTCTGCCAGTCTTTTCATTGGATCTGTATGTAGCTCCTCATAGTCTAGAGACCTATAATCTAAAGCAGCCAAATTATCTACCCCTCACCTCTGACACACGCACAGCATGCAATGGGGGAAAAGAGGCAGGATAAAAGCAATGTATACCTCACATTTGTCAAAAACTAAATAACTAAAACGCTTAGTCTATCAAAGAAAAATAGAACTTCACAGTAAATCTGTTACTCTGAGACAATTTATTATTCTCCTGTGAACTGTCTAAACTCTCTTCCTAGAAGAGAACTTATTGGGCTGAATTCAGCTAGAAGGCTTTGGGACCCAGCCTGAGCATATTGGTGGAGAAACTCATAGAAAGGATGAAGACAGTGGAACGAAGAATGTGTTAAGGCTGATTTCAAGATCAAAAAAGAAATTGAAACAATGCTGATCATTTTATCAAGGTGCCTAGTGCCCAGTGGTTAAGACCTCAGCTGCTAACCAAAGGGTCAGCAGTTTGAATCCACCAGCAGCTCCTTGGAAACCCTGTGGGGCAATTCTACTCTCTCCTGTAGGGTTACTATCTTACCAAGGTATTAATCAAAAGGGACTGACTGTGAAAATAGAAAAAAAAAAAAAAAACAATTTAAAAAGTCAGAAAGATTCTTAAGGATATTTAAGATCCAAACAGGAGCGTTAGGAATGGAGGTAGGGGACAGACCTGGCAAGAGCGTATGAGACGTTGGAGTGAAGTCAGAGGCCATTTTCCTGAGAATTCTCTAGTTTCTGTTAGGAGTAGCAAAGGAGCTGTTCAGAGCTCTAAGCTGACCAACACAAACTGTAAGTGACAGAGTTTTGTGTTCTCCTTTGTAAATATGTAATAAACACTCAAAATCTAAAAAGGGAAAAATATTCTCAAGAACTAATATTGCCCTTGTTGTCGCACTGTTCCTGGCTTTGCAGAGGTTAAGAGGATTGTTACATAGCAGTTTCCAACCATGGAAAATGGAGGTAATCACACTGGCCCAGTTCCCAGGGAAACTGTGAGCCTTACTGAGCACTGAGTGCCAGCAGAAAGAAGTATTTTGAAATGTAAACGAGGTTACAAAAATCCAGATACTCTCTGTGACCAGGGCCTCCGCTCTTCTCCCTGGGGAGCTGCTTTAGTCAGGATGTTTCCTTCCAATCATCAAAGCTATTCTTGTCTTCTCCAACTCATATGGAAAACAAGGGCATATTTCTTCATGCTGTACTTCTATCTTAAGCAAGCCAGACATCTAGACAAGATTTCAGAAACCCAGAAAGAGCAGAGTCACTCCCTAAATAGGGGCCATAGAGACGCATAATGGAGTGGAAAAAGAAGTGTAATAGGAATCACAGGACTCTAACTGGAGTCTGTGCCAACCATTATTTAGCCAGTGGCCAGTTGCTTGACCTACCTTGCTGAGCTTCAGCTGTTCTACCTCTAAAATGTTTACCGGATAGTCCTCAAGAGCATGGACAGTTTTATCCTCCCTGTGTGTTTTCAGGAGCCCTGGTGGTGTAGTGATTAAGAGTTCTGCTGCTAACCAAAAGGTCAGCAGTTTGAATCCACTAGCTGTTCCTTGAAAGCCCTATGAGTCAGTTCTACTCTGTCCTATAGGGTCACTATGAGTCAGAGCCGACTTGACGGCAACTGATCTGGTTTTTTTGGTTTTATGTGTCTTCATGGAATCTCTGGGTGGATCAAGTGGTTAATGTGCTTGGCTGCTAAATGAAAGATTGGAGGTTCGGGTTCATCCAGAGTGCCTTGGAAGGAAGGCCTGGCAACTGACTTCCTAAAGATCAGCCATTGAAAACCTTATGGAGTATAGTTCTACTCGGACATGCATGAGATCTCCATGAGTCAGAATTAACTGGTTAAGTGTCTTCAGCTACAGCTTAAGTACGTGATAAATAAGTGTTGATTTAATAAACAAATTAATAAATGACTATCCACATCACAAGGAGCCTTGGTTGTGCAGTGGTTAAAGCACTCAGCTGCTAACAAAAGGTTGTTGGTTCAAGCCCACCAGCCACTCTGCAGGAGAAAGATGTAGCAGTCTGCTTCCGTAAAGATTTACATCTTAGAAACCGTATGTGGCAGTTCTCCTCTGTCCTGTTGGATTGCTATGCGTCAGAATTGACTCGACGGCAGTGGGTTTGGTTTTGGGTTATACACATCACAGATTCATTGATGGTCAAAATACAATAAAATTATTCATAAAAACTTTTTTATAAAATCATTTTATCCACATTCTGACTACAAATCAGTCTTCGACTGAACTTGAATTTTAAAAAGGCAGATTCCAAGGATGGTATGTATTTACCCAATCTGCTTTTTCCTACCTAGGGCTTGTCACCCCAAACAATTACTTAAATCAAACCAACAAGCTCCAGCCGTCTGGCAGGGCATAGGGCCAGGCACTGTAAGGAGATTCACACGATGAAGGCTTTGGAGCTTCTAGCTGAAGAGTGAACTTATGTGCATCCCCTTGACTGATGACAAGGCTTTCCCTATCTGACAATTTACTTTGTCCTCTTTGGTGGACCACCCAGCTTTGAGACAGATACATAATAATAGAGGAAGGGGACTTCTGATAGGTCCTATCTACCCTCACAATCAATCCCAGCCATATTGGCCTTAAACCTCTATAATTAGAATAAGACATAGTAAGATAGATATATACACATGCATGAAAATATAAGGTAAATAGTAAAGAAATGTCAGGCAGAAGACAACGGTGGTCTATAAGTGATTGCGACAGAATAGATGCGTTGTGTGTTTAGAGGCAAGGGAAAATAGTGGCCTGGAGTTGTCAGAGTATGCTCCCTAGATGTAGAGACTCAACAAGGATCTTGAAAGGTGCTTTGTATTGGGACAGAATGAGATTTACTTGAAAACATCTCTGGGGACAACAGACGAGGGGAAGAGCATGAAGGAATGAATGGCACTTGCTGCATGTGCTGGGTGTCCAAAGTATGATTATGTAGAGAGAAGAGTTGGAGATGAGAAAAGGCAGGCAAAAGTGGAATCTGGATGATTGTTCCGCTGGTGACAAAAAGCCAGTGATGGCTTTTAAGCAGGGAAATGTCATAATTAGATACATGTTTTAGCAAAGTTATTCTGGTAACAGTGTTAGGAAAATGATTATATGGGAAAGAGTAGAAGGAAACAAATATAGTTGTGGTGTGAAACCCATCTAAGCTCTGGAATGCATTATGGGACCAAAATGTCCTTGGGATCAAAATGGTCAGGTCAAGGCACATGGTCAAAACATCCTCTCATATTATACAACAGCTGCTTGGGAAACCAAATGATGAGCCAAAGTCAGGACTGGAAGGAGTGTCAGTGGTGATGTTTAGGAAACTTCTTTGCACACCATCTGTTTAACGAGTGAAAAGGACTTAATACTTGGACATGATGACAGTACGTGAAGTAGTCCAAAAAGTTGACTCTAAGGGCCTGGGGGAAAGGTCTCTAACTCCTGAGTGTCCCTGTGATTGTTCACCAGACCCATATGGTCTACTGTTGGCACACAGACAGGTGTGTTCGATGGTGACTGGAATAGATGTGTTTCATTGTAATCCTTTGGTGGGTACATAAACACAGCTTGTGTCTGCCTCTTCCCTTCCTACTTCTTGTACATGGTTTTGGCTCCAGGTACATTCTGAATGAATAAACTGGGTCAAGTGAAGGGTATATTACTGCAATTTGTTAAAGAAAAGCAAACCCCAGTGCCAAGTTCAGAAGAAAATTCTCCTGGGGAGTGAGCCAATGTCACTGTCTTTGCTTGGAGAAACATGGCCAATAATTATATCTGAGCTGTGAAATAGAACTTTTTTTTTCTCCCTCCTCCAGCTGGCAGAGGGATTTGGACTATATCTGTTAAATATTTATCAGTAGCAGATACTAGTTTATCTTAGTTTTACTTTCATGCACTGATCACCACAATTTTTATCTCATTAAGCTAGAAAATTGTTGATGGAATCCGATTTCTCTTATGGAGCCTGGTGTGAATTGTTGAACAGGGTTAAAGAGCAAGCGAGAGCCTTGGGCAGAAGAAACCGCGCATCTACTCTCCTTGCTGAGCAGATTAGCACTCAATTGCTGTATCAACATTTTAATTTTTTTTTCCTTAAGAAGGTGATTTAAACAGAAAACTTTTCCTGGAGTACGTTATGTTTCATGATCTAGGGTTATGGTATTTCTAACTGTTCTGACTCATTACTTTTGATGAAAGAAATCTGGTAGTGATCCAAGCTCAGTGAGTTCAGCATTATGTCTGAATTTCCTGATTTTTTCCAAACTTTAAATATAACTGTTACAGCTCCCAACCTGATTATTTCAATCCACTCTATTTATCTAACTGGTTGCTTTTCAAAAGCTCTACCTATTTGATTTCTGGTGAGAAGAATAACATGCTAAAGGAACATCAACTTCTTTTTTTTTTTCCAGTCTGTCCATATAAATGATTCAGCTCATCGGCTCTCTCTTCTGTGAACCTTTTTCTCTAATGAGAGAATTTTCTGACATGGATGTGCTGAGGCATGGTGGCAAAGAAAGGCCCACAGCAAGGAGGTAAAACACCTACATTCTTGACATTTTTGTTGCAGGTCTGCTCAACTAAGCCATTAACCCCTCCTGAGCTTTAGCTTCTCCTCTGTAAAATTGTAACAATCACATGTGCCTTGTACACCTTTCCAGGCTCTTACGAAAAAGGAATAATAACAATAATAATAACAAAGATGGCAGCACTGATAACTAGAATACTATTTATTGAATACTTACACTGCTATAAGTTACTGTGCTATAAACTCTGCATTGATCATCTATAACTCATTAGGAACCTACGGATTGGGTAGCAAGAAACTTTGATCAAATTCCCATGTGGAGAAAGTAGTTGGCAACTCCAGAACATTGATGTACTCAACTACTGTAGCATGAAAACATTTTTTGCGAACTCTGCAAACATATAATTATTCAATTGAAAGCATAGACATCCTTATGTTTATTTTATATTATGTATCTGTTTTATATCAGTGAAAATCATCAATTATGTAATGTCTGCATAAACCAGGTCCTTGATGGAATGAGGGAAACAACACATCCATAAAGGTTTGGGGCTCGGGAGACAGCAGTTAAGTTCAAGTTCTCTCCAAGCAAAGTGCAACAAATTTGTTCAAAGAACTTGGGAAATCTCAATTTGATTATGTTTGTGTGAATAAATACAAAAGCATGCAGAGGAGCTTGAATTGTGGCACCTCTAGTTACGATGTGCCCTAGTTATCTCTGCCTTTATCTGCAAAAAAGGTGGTAATAACTTTTATTCTGCTGGATTGTTATGAAAATCAGAAGTTATGAAAATGAATGCATATGTACAGCAAGAATGAATATGTGGAAGCAGACTCAGAGATGTTGCTCAGGGTCACGGAGTAAGTGGGATAACTGGGAGTCTATTTAGATTTCCCCAAATCAGGTCCATTTTCCCATCGTGGGTGCTGCTTCCTGTAGGATTTTGATTCAATGAATCTCTGAAAGGTTTGTTACTTCTCTGTCCTTCCACAATGTCAGTCTGCAATCATAGTTGTCCCTTTCTCTGATTTTAAAATAGATGATCCCTTGATTAAGGGGAACCTGGCCAGATAATGTTACAAACCACATTTTTAACTTCCTTCTGCTGCATTTGCTATTCCTCCATGTTACAGCCCTCCTTTTTGCTTCCTAATCCTACCATTTATAATCTAATCATGGTATTTTTATTTTTTTCTGTCCCCTGAACCTTGAGATTCTGTTCCCACTTCTCTGTATGCTATCACCCTTTCTTTGTTCCAAACCTTTCCAAAATGCTATTTCCTCCATCAGTAGCTCCTTGAGCTCACCAACCACATACAATCTCGTCACCTGCTGAATTCTAACAGAATTTTGTCTTTCTCTTACACATTTACCACTTATTTTCTTCCATCTGTGTTTTCACTTTAGTTAATATATTAGACTGTAAGCATTGCAGAGCAAAGGCTATTTTTTCCATCTTTCTATTTTTCACTTCTACTGCCTCTGCCCTACCTCTACCTCTGGAATACCTGTGGGGCCTATCACACTCCATTATTGTTTATATTTTTTAGATAATGTCTTCTAGTAGGTGTTGGCTCTTTGAGGTGATGGATGATTCTTATTCCTTCTTTCCTCAATAAATATTTGTTGAGCTGAAGAGAATGGGAAGTTCTGCTTATAAAAATTATGACTTAAAGGATGTAGAGGGTGTAGAGGCAACACAGAGGGTGGAGGAGTTAATTATATTAAAGCTGGAGAGACTGCCAGGGAAGTCTCCCCAGAATGAACGGCATCTTAGCTGAGTTCTGAGAGAAGAAGAAGCATGTACAGGCGGAGAAGTAATGAGAAGAGGACATCACATGAAGAGCAATTCAATTCAATCCAACAAACATTTATTTTGTGCTTATGTTTCTGGCACAGAACTCCATGCTGGGTTTAAAGTAGTTAATGAGACCCAGCTGGTCACCAAACTATCACCAAATTGCAACAATAGGTAGTTTGATAGAGGAAAAGGACTGGAAAGCTTTTTTTAACACATGGACTACCATTTATGACATGTAAAATACAAACAGTAATGTTGTTAGGTGCCATTGAGTCGGTTCTGACTCACAGTGACCCTGTGTACAACAGAACGAAACACTGCCTGGTTCTGTGCCACCCTCACAATCATTGCTGTGTTTGAACCCATTGTTGCAGCCACTGTGTCAGTCCATCTCACTGAGGATCTTCCTCTTTTTCACTGACCCTCTTCTTTACCAAGCATAATGTCCTTCTTCAGGGACTTATCCTTCCTGATAACATGTCCAAAGCATGTGAGATGAAGTCTCACCATTCTTCCTTCTAAGGAGCATTCTGGCTGTACTTCTTCCAAGACAGGTTTGTTCCTTCTTCTGGCAGTCCATAAAGAGTAATAATGATGATAAAAATACCTAATTCACAGAGTTATTGGGAAGGTCAGAGAGAGAAAATGTAGGAAAGAGATTACATACTTCAAAATCACCTACAAATACTATTTCTTAGCCAGCAGAGAACGGCCCTCATTATTCAAGGACTATTAGTTTATACTACTTGTGTATTTCTTGCATATAATAATCTTAAAAATTAAAAAAAAAAAAAATGCCTGTAAAAGACCTGTGGGAAGTTCTGAGGGGAATCAGCAGGAAAGTGAAATTATGAATCTGGTATAAGAAAGTGAAAGATGAATGGCTTGATATATTCAGGGGTTATCTTTAGCGAAGATAGGAATCTCATTTAGGTAGTAATTAATTAAAGGTTCCTAACCATTTTCATCTGTTATGATTAACTTGGCTGGGATGATCAATCTTAGTTGTCAGCTCCAGTAGATAGGTGGAATTTCCAGTCTGAGATGGAAATTATTGAGATATTAATCAATCCTTAGAGGTTTCCAGATGACAGTTTTTCCCAGTTACCAAGTCCAAAACTCGCTAACTCCCCTGGATGTTGTATGTACTTTCCACAGTGGCAAAAGAAAAGCCATTTATTGTTTGATAAAAATTTGACCTGATGCTCAGACTAAAAGCAAAGTCTCCCTTCCTTGGCTTGGAAAAGAAGTAAGCCAGTGTGACCATCTCTGGCCTCCTCTGCTGTCCCTCTTTCTTTGCTCACACCCTTCTGGAAACATTGGCTTCTTTGCTCTTCTCCAAATATATCAGGCATGCTCTTCTTTCAGGGATTTTGCACGTGCTTGGAATGCCCTTCTTGCATATAGATACGCTTGTGTCTCTGAGGCCTTTCCTTACCAAGCTATTTAAAAAGGAACGCCCCCTCCCCTTCTGGTACCCCCATACCCCATCTCTCTCTCTCTCTTTCTTTTCCATAGCACTTACACTATCTGACATACTATATTATTTTACTTGCTTTACTTGTTTATTGCCTGTCCCCATCCATCAGGGCACAAATTTGTAAAGGCAGGGGCTTCTGTCTTTTCTGTTCTCTGCTGCATTCTCAGAACCAGAGCAGTGCTTGGCACATAGAAGGCACATGGCTTGTGAATAAATGCATAGATCTTCACAGCACCCATGCTGTATCATGTTATTACACAGTATTGCAGTGTTGTAAGAATTAAACTTAAAGATACTTCTGATATTCAGCATACCAATAACTTACTAAGGACAGAGACAACCAAATAAACAGTGGCTGTGGGGTTTACTTCAACTCGTGGTGACCACATATGTGTCAGAATAGAACTGTGTTCCACTGGGTTTTCAATAGTCGATTTTTTTGGAAGTAGATCGCCAAGCCTTTCTTCCGAGGTACTCTGGGTGGATGTGAACTTCCAACCTTTCGGTTCGCAGGCGAGCATGTTAACTATTTCCACCACCCAAGGACTCCAAGAACATAAATATACACTTAAATATGTTTTCCAAAAGGTCATTATTCGACTTTTTATGTTTCATTCTTATTTTGTCTAAAAATTTGGCTCGGATTTCAGATTCAGAATATCTCCAAAGAAGAGACCATTTTGGAATTTCTAGATCAAAATAATTCTCCTTTTATGTCAGAATGAAAGAAAAATAGATCTCGCCAATCAATTGTTCTGTCTCTGGGAGCGCCTACGACGGCCTTCATTGTGCCGGGACCTGAAGGGTAAGATCTGATCTGTATATTCAAGCTACTCAGACTCTGGCGGCCTTCAAATAATACCGAGCATTAAGGAGAGAATATTCCGTTCCTGTGGTCTGGTCTTTAATACAGTCGCTGCTACTAACTCTCTGGAAACTTTTCCTCTCTGAGCCTCAGAATCTTTCACTATTAAATAGGGGCGGGGGATGCCAATGGGTAGATGAATTCTAAATTCCTTTCAATCCGCCAAATACTAGATTTGAAATCAAGAGGTAGAACAGTGACAAGCACATAAATGGCTTTAGGTAAACGCATCTTGGCTTTAAAAAATTCAAACTGTCTCATCCTAGTGGGACTAAGCTCCCGCACCTGGTGAAAGGCAGGCGTCTTTATGCCTTCTTAATTTGAGCAGGTATAGTGTAATGAGGAATAGATGCAATCAAGATCATTTCGAGGGCTTCCCAGGGTGGACAGGTAATCCTCAAGCCTGGAGGGAAGATCTGGAGGGGAGGCACAAACCCATCTGGAGCTTGAAGACTAATACCATATTCCTGGGAGTACTTTAGAGTTTTAGGCTGCATCGTAATGTTGCTCTGGCGCCACCTGGTGGTAGTTCTCAGAATTTTCCTATGACTCCAAGGACGCCAGCAATAGACTTCCTTTCCTGAACACACCTTCAAAGGAAGGTTCATCTGATGATGTCATAGGATTTGAAAGATCCATTATGGTATTCAGTATATAATTCAAGGAATGAGAGCAGGGGGAAAAAAAAAAAGGACTGCTCTTTTAGAGGAAAGAGAAAAGAATAAAGAACAAGAGGCCTAGGTATTTTCATTTGAAAATAACATTTACACAGCAGCCAATGTAAAACCAAATTAACTGAGATGACCTCTGCCTAGTGGAGGCAGTTCAATCATTTAAAACTATATTTTATTGGTGATTTCATTCAAGACAACTATAGTAATGGTGCAGCTATTCAGGATTGCCATAGGGTTAAACCAAAAACTAAATCAAATCCATTGCCATCAAGTCAATTCCAACCCATAGCAAAGACAGAAGTGCATATGCTGTGCCCAGTCCATAGTGAGCTCACACTAGGGTGGACTTTCCACCCAGTGATTACAACACTGGCAAGAGGTGGTAGCTTTTTCGTGAGAAGTACAGACGGAATGTTATACAAGTGCAGCCATGAACGTGATTAATTTGGGGCTCGGGGGCACTGGGCGTAGTTGGAAGAACACAAATGTCTTTGAGATGAATTTAAAGACTGGTTAAAATTTTGATGATCAAAAGTGAAGAAAGGTCCTTTAAGAATCAGTATGCAAAGGCAAGGAGCAGATAAATTCAGGGTATCCTCTATGAGTCTGCATGGTTATGCCAGATGTAATAACCAGGGATAGAAAGTGGTTCAGATGACATCATGACAAACTTAACTCCAATCAAGGGGCTGGTCTGTTCTGCCCACTGGAGCTGGAGGTGGTGGAGCATTGGGAATTCATGGGAAGGAATCCATACAAATTCTTAGAAGGAAAAAAAAGCATGCCACTTTATAAAAAAATCTGTGCTCCTTGGATTTAGCTCTAGTTAAATCCTATGGCTCTCCAACTGGAAAATATTTTTATCAAACCCATGCTAATCTTTTCACCTAAATGGTGTATTTTCTGAGCAAATACACTTTAAAAGCTATTAGTCCCCCTTGGGAGCTATTTGGATATCAAGGGAGTAGGAATATATATGTGTTGTCAGGAGTGAATCTTTATTTGCCCAAATTTGCCAGATTTTTTAAATTATTTTGACATTTCCTGTGAATCTGATTTCAGGGAAATTAATGAAATGATTTAGTTAAGTAAAAATGCAATGCCAGTAATGAGTGGAATTGCAGAGAATCTGTGCACCACTTTAAAGAATGGATGATTTAAAGGTTTCTAGCAGAATGGATATCGGTCAGATATTAGAAGGGACAGAGGGAAATTGACAACACTGGTTATGTTCTGGGTTTTTAAAAAGCCTACAGAGATGAATGGATTAAAAAGTTTTTGTCATTTTAGATCTTACTGATCTTTGAACATTAATGATTTTTAAAATGCTCTTGGAAAAAGTAGGAAAGCCCACTCTTCTGGCTCATATGTTTTCCATTTAAATATATTCATGTTTCCCCAACTTTTAAAAAGAAAATACAATGTTTAGGGGAACATTCTAGATCTCTTGGATCAGGACAGACTTTCCAGGTGAATTTCATGAACTGATAATTTTGGGAAACCATTCAGAATTGCTTTCTCAAAATCTTCATCAGGTAGCTGACAGGCATCCCCACAGATGAGAAAAGGGGGATTCAGAAAGGCTGAGTGCCCCAAGAACCCCAAATAAGGTGCTGACAGGTGGAGTTGTAACCTCAGTCTATATGACTTCAAAGCCCAAATTGTGCCCAGTATTCTTCATGACCCAGCAAACAATGATGCTTTTATAATTGAATGTCTGGAAACATATATCCATAAATAGTTTCTTTTACAGTTCCAGAGTCAGTATCCTTACTGGACCAGTGGGGCACAGGGAAATCAAGAAGTCGGTCACTGATTACACTCTTCCAGGGAGGGCCAGGGCATACCAGGGGACATGTAGAAGAGATACCTGGTTGGTTAATGGGTACAAAGGAAATCTCTGAAGCCCTCAACTCTGAAGATGATTCCAAAAGCTAATCTTCAAAGGGCTGAAGGACAACATCACCCACCAGGACTGGAACCTCTTGTTATTCTTGAATTCAGAGAGCATTCCCAAAAGCAGGTGAGTGCTGTTGAACAAGCACTTCAGTGTAAACCAAGTTCTTATGAATCACACAGTAAAACTGCATAATCCCATGTTATTCTTTTTGACAATAGCAATTTTTTTCAGATAATGCATTTAGTTGCCTATGATTCGAATTTCATTACTTCTGAAGCCTACACAAGGAATTTATACATCTTTTAACTGTCAGAACAGAACCAAGTTACAATGGAGTTGCTCCTGTGTAGTACAAATGGCTAATGCACTCAGCTGCTAACTGAAAGGTTGCAAGTTTGAGTCCCACCCAGAAGAAAGGTCTGGTGATCTACGTCTGAAAAATCAACCATTGAAAACCCTCTGGAGCACAGTTCTTCTCTGACACTCATGGGGTTGCCATGATTTGAAATCGACTTGATGGCAACTGGTTGGTTTTAACATCATAGAATGGGTTTTCTAACAAAAGACTAGTATATTTCCACTCTGAATTACATAGGTTGACTAACGTATACTTGTACATCCTAATTGATCCAATGAAAACAGAGTCTCTAAAATTGATTTATCTGTCTATAGTAGATTGTACATATTTTCTTTCCTGTTATGATTCTGGAGAGGACCACTGGAGGTTCAGGAATTGAAGACTGACCAGGTACCAGGTGACTAGCCTCGTGAAGTTGGTTGATTAGTTTTTAAATAAGGACATGATTTGGAAAACAATCTGAAAGAGTAAACCTGTCCAACCCTTGAAGCATCCACATTGGTACTTCAGGGAATAAAAATATTTTTTATTACCTGATCTCATCCAATGACATGTGTTCAAATTAACTAGTTGGTCAGAAATGGTGTTTCAATTAAAGAAACAAAAACCAAAAGATCATAAGATTATTGTATACTAAATATATGACCAATATTTTTACCTATATGGTATTTATGGATCAAAATATTTGGTCCCCTAACTCAATAAAGCCTGATTTTAACAGATGGATCTCATGGAGAATCTTTTACTAGATCATTTAGTCAATTGGTTATGTTTACATCAATCTGGCATTGATTCATTATCATCTTCTCAAATTATAGCAGTTGAGGTGTTAACAATAGAGAAAGGAATGGAAAGAAGAGGGAGGCCTGATGTAGAGGTTATCTGAGGAAATTCTCTGTCAGATATATAGTGCAGACCTCACCTCAGATACACAGTTAATTCTTGGTTTTTCTGGGGAAGATGGGAGGGGAGTACGAGACTGAAAAGTGTCACTTTTCTGAGGTGGCATTACAACACGGCTCCTGTGTTTGATAGGACTGTGGCTTGTACTGATTTAATTTGTTAGATACCAATTATGTCATCACCAGAAACCCCAAACTATTGACAAGTCGTGAATGTGGTGCAATAGAAAGAGGATGGACTCTAGTCCAGATACAGCTGATTCTCAGTTGTGTCCTTGGCTGTCAGATTTGATGATGAGAAGTTCTTACCCTCGTTGAACCCAGTTCCTCATATGAAAAGTAGGGATAACAGCAACTGCTTCACATGATTGTCAAGAGATTAGAGATAATGTATGTAAAATGTATAGTGTGGTATCTGACACATGACAGACACCCAATGTAAGCTTCTCAGCCTCTCTCTTTGTCCTCTCTCTCACATGAACACACACATATACACACAAACATACACACACCTACACTCCAACCCATTTTCAAAAAGGACAATAGACTGAGGCAATATTTTCTCCATTCTAGTGATTGTTGTTGCTGCTATAATTATTTGTCCACTAGGTAGGGATGCTAATGTTTACTCAAGGAGTATGCACGTATTTTCTTGTAACTAAGGAAATCAAGGAGGGTGACTCATTGGGAAAAATATACATATATGAAATATTAGTAACCCAGAGGGCAGTTTTATATTATCTGTTCTACAGTGATGGTCTTCAAACTTTCATTATGTGTGCTCAATGAAGAGGTTGTAGAGTTTTTTTTTTTTTGTTTTTTTTTAAACCTCTGACTCCTGGGTAAAGGTTCTTTAAATTTCAAGACACTTACAGTGTGTTCAGATGTTGGATGAGGCACACGGCAGTTTTCAAATATGCCAGCTCTCGGTTTCAGAGGGAGGTGGCATATACAAAAGCCCTGTAATAACTTCCAAGCAGGCCTCAAGCAAAATGGCAGTAACAGATCTGTGGTCTTCACTGGATGTTTGGAGTCTTTTTGAATGTCTTTGCTCTATGGCCCTGTTTTCATTTTCTTTTACCTTGTGGTCAGACATATTTTCCATAATGGCCCAAACAGGAAAAAAAAAAAAAAAACCAGTTGCCACTGAGTTGATTCTGACTCATAGCTACCCTATAGCCCTGGTGGCAAAGTGGTTAAAGAGCTTGGCTGCTAACCAGAAAGTCAGCAGTTTGAATCCACCAGCCATTCCTTGGAAACCCTATCGGGTAGTTCTACTCCATCCTATAGGGTTGCTATGAGTCACTATGATAAAGTCCCAGTTCTTCTTAATTTTCTTGGTCTCCTTGTGTGATGGTTAATGCTATGTGTCAACTCAGCTAGGCCATGATTCTCAGTGGTTAGGCAGACATTATGTAATCATCCTCCATTTTGTGATCTGATATGAGAAGCCAATCACTTCTAAGGGGAGTTTCCTTGAGGGTGTGGCCTGCGTCCAATACGTATGGATGTTCTGGCAAATCTCACTTTCTCTCTCAATCCTACATCTGTCTCGTCATCCTTTGACCTCTGGTTCTTGGGATGGGAGCCAGCAGCCTGCTGCCTGACCTGCAGATTTTAGATTCGTCAGCCCCTGCAACCACATGAGTCAGGAGAATCCTCAAGCCTGTTGCCTGACGCATGGTTTTGAGACTTGACAGCCTCTTGTGTGAGCCATTTCCTGAAAGTAAATCTTTCTCTCTCTCTATGTGTGTATATTTACATATACATTTCCACTTGTTTTGCTCCTCTAGAGAACCCAGCCCAAGACACCTTAACTTTTATTTCTGAAGACATTTGTAATCTTTTCCATCTGTCTGTGACAAGATTGTTCTTGCCATGTGCCTTTTTAGACTTGATTTCTGACTAGCAAGGTCCAAGCTTACTTCTCCTTGCTTATCCTCATGTATAACTCTCCTCTTAATTCCTCAAACCTTGATTTGTACCAAACATTGTTATTTGCTTACTAGCATCCATTTTTCATTTTCTTCCTTGCTAACAGAAGCCCAGTCTTGTTAGGTATCAGGTGAGTAGCAGTGTGTTAAAGGAAGGAAGGTGCTTTCCCCAGTCTTAATATTCATGCTTGGTATAAACCATACACACAGTCTCAGGTCTCTTATCTACAGATGAGCTAAACTTGCTGGATCATAGGACATGAAAGTATGTATGTTGAGATCTTCTGCATGAGCTTTTCTTCCTTAGTAGAATTGAAAATTGTGAGAAAAGGGATAGATCGAGATAGAAAGATAGATAGATGGGTGGATGGATGGATGGATGGTTGGGTGAGTGGGTGGGTGGGTGGGTAGGTTGAAGGTGGATAGACAGATAGATGGATAGATAGACAGAGACAGACAGACAGACAGAAAGATAGATAGATATATAGATAGGGGTCCTTTGTGATGCAAACAGTTAAGGACTTGACTACTAACCAGAGTTCGGCAGTTCAAACCCATTCGGAGATATCTCAGAAGAAAGGCCTGGCTATCTGATTCTGAAATGTCACAGCCTTGAAAACCCTGTGGAGCACAGGTCTACTCTACACCTGGGGTCTCCATGAGTTGTAATTTACTTGACAGCAATCAGCAACTTGTTTGCTAAGTAGCTAGCTAGCTAGCTATATATATTTAAACCCATTGCTGTTGAGTCGATTCTGACTCACAGTGATGTATATATATATTTGTTGTTCTTGTTGTCAGGTGGAGTTGAGTCAGTCTGACTCATAGTGACCCTATGTACAACAGAACAAAACACTTCCCAGTCCTTTGCCATCCTCACAACCCTTGTTATGTTTGAGCCCTTTGTTGCAGCCACTGTGTCAATCCATTTTGTTGAAGGTCTTTCTCTTTTTCACTGATGCTCTACTATATGTGTATGTATATATATATATTTCCCTGTTATCCCTTTCCTTCCCCTTGTGAAGCTTGTGTGAGGAGCTTTTTACTGGTTCTGTACAGCCGCCATTTTGTAACCATTAAGGAAAGACAAGAGTCACAGAGACACCCATCGAAACCTGACATCCTAAAGCTAATTAACAATCCTGGAACCACCTATCTCTAAATCTCTCTTTAAGTAAGGAATAAATGTCATTATTATGAAGTGATTGTGATTTGAGTTGGCTCTTGCTTGCAGTGGTCAGTATACTAACAGCTGCTGTGCCAGTGCTTTACCCATTCATGAGCTGTGGCTCCCAGCAATGTGTTGGGTACAGCCTGGGAGCTGCTGCGTGGAGGGATAGTCTAGAGGAAGAAGAGATGAAGAAAACTGGCTGAGAATGGATTTCTTATGGGAAAGGTACTGAAGTAAATACTTATTTGTAGTAGCATTTTGGCTCCTATGTACATGAGAGGTTGGTATTATTAGTCCCATTAAAAATTAGGAAAATTGAGGATCAGAGAGCTTAAATCACTTGCCAAAAGCTTCAAAACTTGTAAGCAATATAAGGCTTGTTTAGTTGTGAGGTTCATATTCTATACATTTTAGCATTCTTCTCTTTGTAATAAGGATAAAATATAAATAAATACTTAATATGACTTAGAAGACTCTATGTGATCTTATCTCACATCACTTCCCCCACCAATAATTTTTACTTAAGCTCTTCAGATATTTGAGCCTTCCTCTCCAAATATTACTTCATTTATGCTATTTTGTCCAGAATGTTCTTCCTCCTTTCTACACCTCGGTAAATCCTACTTTTTTTCAGAACTGGGTTGACCTAATTTTCTCATGGAGGTATTCCTTAATCTCCGCGTCAGTGGGTACCCCTTCCAGTGTATTAAAGATGAGTATTTATGTGGTTATTTCTTACACAAACTGTAAGTGCCTTGGAAACTAAGATTCGGTCATGTTTGCTGCTGCAGTCTCGGAGACGAGAGCAATGTCTGGTGCTTTGTAGGGGAATAGTCCTTATAAGTCCATATGCAGGGGGGCACCTCTGATTTAACCTGGGCTCCCTCTCCACAGAGTGAACCATTCATGCTAGAGCTTGAGGCATGGAATTTTAAATTTGAAGCCTCCACTATTGAGTTTAATGTGTACCCTATGATAAACTGGAATATTATGCATCCCAAAGTGTTTCTGAGGTCTCCGGCAAGATGGCGGTCTAGGCAGAAGCACCACGCCGTCCCTCCACAACAAAGATCCGAAAAACTAAGCCAAACAGAGAATCAACAATCCTGAAACCCTAGAACATCAA
>NW_004443959.1:5392037-5429948 GCF_000243295.1 Trichechus manatus latirostris | reverse complement strand
ATTAAAAAAAAAAAAAAAAAAAAAGTGTTTCTGAGTAAATGCCCTGCTAGTTCCTTACTTAGTAAACCTAAAAAACAAAAAACAAAAACAACAGCTGAAAAAAAAAAAATTTCAATGTCCTTCAACTGATTATACAGACTAATTCAGTTCAGTTATAATCATCGAAGCCAAGTGTTTTTTTTTTTCTAGCAAGTCCACCATTAAGCAAAGAAACAAAACCAAAAATAGCCAGGAGCTCCATCCACAAGCATTCAAATTCCTGAAGCTCTTCTGAGAGTGTTCTGATAGCAGTCACACAATTAAATAGTACAGAGAAGGGTTAGGTCTGTTTCCATATGGATTTCTATGATTCCTGATAAGCCATGAAAATTGGATATTTTTTCCCCAGAGTTTAGATGGAATCGATGATCCAAGAAAGAAAAGCAGTAGAACAGAACAAGAGTAAAGACGAACGGTTGGCAAAATCATATTTTACTGAAATCTAACTGTTCACTTTCTGATAAAACCACTTGTGGTGGGTGTGCGTGTGAGCGTGCACACGTATATAATAAGCTCCTATAAACCAGAGAGGTTTTGGAGAAATGGGAGCTTCAGAAAAGAGAAAGCAGGTCATTGGCAGATATCTTGCCTTGGGCCAAAGAACAAAGAGCAATTCCAGATGGCATCCTGGAGATTGCAGAGGAAATTCACTGATAAACACTGCATCAACTGAATATCTCAGCAAAACATATTTCTTAAATAAACAGAGATAGTGATAATAATTTAAAATAAAATGACTTAGCACAACTGAATAAAACAAAGAAAAAGCTTTGGAGAAAATTGACTGTCTATTCCCAGAGCTACAGTTAGCAGAGAGAGACAATATTACAAAATTGAGGTTAAAACGGAGATTAAAAAGGGGCTTCTATGTTTTATGGGGAATGTTAACATCCTGAACAAATCTGAAAGGACAGAGAAAAGAGATTTAAAGTATATCGTAGTATAGACTCAAAATGCCAGCATAGTATGGTAGAAAGGACATAAGATGGAGTAACTGAGATTTATGTTAAAGCCTGGCTCTGATATGTTCGCTGGAACAAGATATTGGGTCTCAATGCCCTCACGTGAAATGGTAACAATTATTACCTACTGTGTTCTTCTCATTCAAGTTTGAATAAGATAAGTAAATTACCTGAGACAGGATCTCAAAATAGGCTTTCCAAAATTATAGTCACATATTACTATGAACATACAGACAGAAATCTGACAATAAATTTCCCTACAGTGAAAAATTAGTTTGATATGGTCTTTGACATTGCTTGCTGCTGTCACAGAGTTCCTGGTCTTTGGGGGGAAAAAAAAAAAAAACACATATGGTGGGGCTTTCCTGCTGTTAAAAGGCTTTCCCTCAATCACCTCATATACATGTGGAAGCTGGACAATGAATAAGGAAGACCTGAAGAAGAACTGATGCTTTGAATTATGGTGTTGGTGAAGAATATTGAATATACCATGGACTGCCAAAAGAACAAACAAGTCTGTCTTGGAAGAAGTGCAGCCAGAAGGCTCCTTACTTCGGACATGTTACCAGGAGGGACCAGTCCCTGGAGAAAGGTATCATGCCTGGTAAAGCAGGTCAGCAGAAAAAGAGGAAGACCCTCAATGAGATAGATTGACACAGTGGTTACAACAATGGGCTCAAACGTAGCAAGGATTGTGAGGCTGGCACAGGACCAGGCAGTGTTTCATTCTGTTATACACGGGGTCACTTTGGGTCGAAACTGACTGGAAGACACTTAACAATGACAACCTTGAGAAGCAGTTACTGGCATCTGATTATATGACTTGTAATGGCAATGACCTTGCTTCTGTATAACACTTTACATTTCTTGAAACACTTCTACTTATTTAATTGGATCTTCATAGTTATTCTCAGATTAAGTGGCCTGGAGCAATAAAGTTTTCAATTCAGAAAACAGTTTAGATATTTGTTAGATCGTCCCATTGTCACAATCTCTGGCTTTCTGCACGTGTCCCAGGGTAGTAAGCCAAAGGCTGAAGGTAGGGTAGAATTGTCAAGAGCGTTTCTGAAGTGCGAGACAATTAGCCTCCAGAGACTGGGATTTGGGCAAGAGAGTAAGATAAATCACTCTGAGGCATAGCAGGTCTTTATTGCAATGGTTCTCTGAAACTTGCAGTCAGAGCCATTGGATAAAGAGAGGTCTCTTAAGGCATACATAGCTAGAGAAGGAGTTGTAGAGCAAATAAAATGCCATAGAGTCCTAGTCATCTAGTGCTGCTCTAACAGAAATACCACAAGTGGATGGCTTTAATAAAGAGAAGCTTATTCTCTCACAGTCTAGTAAGCTACAAGTCCAAATGCAGGGTGCCAGCTCCAGGAGAAGGCTTTCTCTCTCTGTCGACTCTGGGAGGAGGTCCTGGTGATGCATCAGTCTTCCCTTGGTCTGGGAGCATCTCAGAGCAGGAACGTCAGGTCCAAAGGACGCGCTCCGCTCCTGACACGGCTTTCTTGGTGGTGTGAGGTTCCCAATTCTCTTCTTGCTTCCCTTTCCTTTTATCTCGTGTAAGGTAAAAGTTGGTACAGGCTACACCCTAGGGAAACTCCCTTTACATTGGATCAGGGGTGTGACCTGGGTAAGGGTGGTGTTACAATCCCACCCTAATCCTCTTTAACATAAAATTACAATCACAAAATGGAGGCCAACCACACAATTCTGGGAATCATGGCCCAGCCAAATTGATACACACATTTTGGGGGGGACAGAATTCAAACCATGATACACAGTGATCCCAAGTCAGGTTACAGAGCAGAGGAATAGTTTTCAGAGATTTGAAGGCTGATGCCTGGAGTGGAAAAAATGCAACAAAGCTCTAGAATCTTGCCAGTAGGCGAGTCCCAAGTCTGCTGATGGGAAAGTCATAATCTGCCTTCAAAATATTTGAAGCAGCTGAGAACCAAATCTAACTAAACTGACAACAAAGGCCAGATCTACCCTAACTACAGATTAGATGGGTGTTTTCGCCACCTACATTAGCAGACTGATAGACGAGTTTCCCTTTTTTCTTCAGATCTCCACTGTCATTTCACTTACATGTCTTGCTATAAACTATAAACTACGAGATGAACGAAAACCTGAAAAATGTGGTCCAATAGTAAAAGAAAAAGTAGTCAAAAGAATCAGAACCAGAAATGGCCTAGATAAAGGAATTATCAGACAATGGCTTTAAAATAGCTGTGATAATTAGGTTAACAAATATAATAGAAAAGGAGCACACCATGAGTGACGACATAGGTAACTTCAGCAGATCTATGAAAATCAATAAAATAAAATATTTGAAGTGAAAACCACAGTATCAGAAATGAAGTACTCTGGGTGGGTGAAAGAACAGACTGCACAGAAAAGAAAAAACGAACTTAAAGACAGGTTGATAGAAACTAACTAAACCGAAAGGAAAAAAAAAAAAGACAATGTGTGCAAAATCTTTGTGGCGAAAGAAAATGGTTTAACATACATGTTACAGGGATCCAGGGGAGAACAACAACAACAAAAAGCTTCCAGGTAACGTTGGAAGAGACTGTGCTTGAGAAGTTGCCAGACTGAAGTTATTCAACCCAAAGATCCAGGAAGCTCAGTTAATCAGAGCAAGATAAATACAAGGAAAATCATACCTAAACAAATCACAGGCAACCTAGGATTTATGCCATAAACCATTAAAGATACAGAAAATAAATCTTAACAGCAGCCAGAAGAAACAAAAGACAGTTTACATAAAGGGGTGGATAATAAGACTGATACAGATAGACTAATTATCATGAGAATGATGGAGACTAGATGAGTCAGAATGGACTGGACAGCGGCGATAGGTTTGTTTGTTTTTTCCAGAAGACAATGGAGTACCATTTTTAAATTGCTGAAAGGAAAAAAAAAAGCCTAGATTCTGGTGAAAATGTTCTACATTAAAAGAAGAAAAGAAAAGAAAGAGAAATGGCAATATTTTCAGAGAGAAAAAAATGCTGAAAGAATCTATGCCCAGCAAAGCTATCCTACCAGAAAGTGTACCGCATGCACACACACACACACACACACACACACACACACACACACACACACACACAAAGGCACAGCTAAAATCATCAGTAGAGGAGATAAAACGTACCATTAAACATTTCATGACAGCCAGGAGAAGGTAAGAAAGGAGCAACAGAGGAACAAGGAACATTTAGGGCAATTAGGAATTAACTGCCACTATGGTAAATTTAAGCTCAATCGATAGGCTAAAACTCCAAATAAAAGGCAGAGATAGAAACAAACTAACTACACTAGGTTTACAAAATACACACTTTAAATATAGAGGCACAGATAGAATTAAAAGAAATGAATAATTTAATAGAAAAAAAATAGACCATGCAAGCTTTAAGAATACAACTGCTTATTGCCATAAGAAGGAAGAGATTTGAGGACAGAGACTATTACTAGATATAACCACCAACTAGTTGCTGTCAAAGCAATTCCGACTCATAGCCATCCCATATATGTCAGAGTAGAACAGGGCTCCATAGGATTTCCAGTGACTGATGGCCTAGCAACAGATTGCTAGGCCTTTCTTCTGAAGTGCCTGTGGGTGGACTCGATCCTCCGAACTTTCAGTTAGCCACGGAACACATTAAATGTTTGCATCACCCAGGGACTCCAACAGAGATAAAGAAGATAGTAATAACAATGGCAAAATATTAATGAAATTATCTTATGTCAATTAATGAAAAAGACATAATAATCTTAAATGTGTATGCCTGTAAAAAATATATCGGGCAATATTGACAAAACTAAAGGGCGAAATAGAAAAATCCACAGTAACAGTAGAAAAATTTTACACAAATCTTTCAGTAATTGATGGAACAAATTGACAAAAAAGCCAAGCATGCTATATGTTGGTATAATTAATATGTTAATTTTGCTAAAAGGCAGCTCAGTGGTTAATAGCTGTGGCTGCTAACCAAAAGGTCAGCATTTGGAATCCACCAGCCACTCCTTGGAATACTTCTAAAGAACTTCTACTCTGTCCAGTAGGGTTGCTATGAGTTGGAATTGACTCGACAGCAACATGTTTATTTATTTATTTATTTTCATGCAGCACATGTGCGATTGCACCAAGGGCACCTTATTGAGTAGGGCATGGTGCCACGAAGTAGCCATTCGATTATAAGCCTGTTTGCCATGTGAAGGAACTGGGGCTCAGAAATGCAAATTGCTTGCTCCAGTTTACTCAGATACTAAGTGGCATGCTTAGAAAGTCAACTAGACTTTTTTTGACTTCAAATCTTATGAGGCTCCCCTTGTGGGAAGTACATCATGTGGCATTTTGGAGATGTGTCTGCATCCTTGTGTGGCTTTAAAAAGAGAGTTGAAGTGTACAGGGCGTGGGTTCTGTCCACTCATTGCATGAATGTTCTCAATCCAACTGACACCACCCGGGATTTATGATTCTGAAAGCTAAAGACTTTCTGGAAGTCTTTTCACTGACTAGTCAGCAAGCGTGAGCACCAACAAGCTAATGGCATCTTAGAGTATGAGGTAATGATTTATAAGACAAGTTCCTCAAGTTTAAAAATGCAGGCGATTCACATCCATGAGGCCACATTCATAGAGCTTCTCTGTTCTGCCCCAGGGCTGCGGATAAAATACTTTTAATTATATTATGCTATCATCCCAAAGAAAATAGATAGCTTTCAGCTGCTGAGTTTCCTTTCAATGACCTGATTAAAATGCATCAAGGGAGACAGGACCCAGCTGTTCTTGTCATTAAATGATAAGCTATTGCTAGCAATCTTTACTGATTGCTAAAATTAAGGGGAAAATGCAAATAACAGGAAGATAGCAATGTCTTAATAGCAAAATATAAAGAGCATCTCCTATAAGCTGTATCTTCTGAGGCTTTGTCTATCGTTAACCCTTTAATGTGAATGATTTTTCCTCTAGGGTTTGATAGTCACTCCATGCTATCTCTACTTGTTCACTGGGAAAAAATATTATGGCAGGGACAGCGGACATGTTCTTTGCATTAAGTCTGTTAGCAGTGTTGATCGGAGGCAAAATTGTGAAATAAGGCAATTTTACTTCTGATACCTCACGTGCCTTTTTCCTAGAGTAATTATTTTTGAGTTTCTAAATTGAAAGGAATTCCTACTCAGAATCTGTGACAATGTTGTTATCCTAACCACTAGCCTCTCCCCACATCTACCTATCCTTTAAAATACTGCCAGGCTGATATTTCTAGGACATGTATATGACAAGGACTCAACTCTGCTCAAACACATTCTAATGGCATACAAGCCTACAGGATAAATTCATAAAATCACAGAAGTCTGGAAAATGGGAATGGGAAGATATTTAATGATTAGATTGAACAAGTGTTACCAGGACGGATTAACCAGTAAGCAAGGTACGCATGGGCTTATAGTAAGCAAGGTATGTGGGCTTACTGGTGCTTACTTACTAATCTGTAGCGCAAATTTCACATGAGAAAAACAGATGTACACTATAGATTAGTAAGTAAGCACCAGTAAGCCCATGCGTACCTTGCTCGTTAGGTAATCCACCCTGGGTGTCAACAGACTTCTTTTTTAAAGAGCCAGGAAATAAACATTTCAGCATTTGTAGGCCATACAGGCTCTTTCACTGTATGTAGCACAGAATAAGCCAGAGATAAAATGCGAACAAATTGATGTGGCTTTTTACAATAAACCTGTATTTACAAAAACAGGCGGCATGTCAGATTTGTGAACTAGCAGACTAAAATTATGGTCTGATATAGAGTTGGGTATTTAAGATGCTGGAAAATACATTTTCTATTCTTAGAAAATAATTATCAGCATTCCAAGATTGCCAAATAACATATAGTTGGTCTATACAATGTAAAAATAGTCAAAGAAACATCTAATATTAGAGCATGATTTCTGTTTATGTAAGTGTTCAAAGCTGCTCACTACTGACAGGGCCAAGTATATATACAAAATGTGCTTATTAACAGTAACTGAATATTAAGTTTACTTTAAATATGAACTTTGAAGGATATCCCAGACCTCCTCATAATTTATGATTTTTATGTTAGAATACTTATTTATTATAGTTTTTATTGACAAAATATAGTTTCCTCACACTAGGAAGGCAAGAGTCAAATGGTTAATTGTACAATCAGATTTTTCTCCTTGGACAAAAACAGTCTGACCTGGAAGATTATGATTTATAGTAGTAATTTTGTTTCATGTGCCACAGTTGAAGAGGGCAACAAGTTTTAAATAAAAGCAGGAAATACTAGACAGAGCTTCGATAATAAGTTATCCACCTGGATGTTATCCACAGTTATTTTAAGCCCAACATTTGTAAATCATATTTTTTCTCTCCTTAAACTTATTCCTCTCATGGGTTCCTCATACACATGTTACTAAGGTATTTACTGGACAAATGTATGAAAAGAAGCATAAATTAATATGACAGGGATGCTTACATTGTTTTTGCTTTTAACCCTAAGGGAGGTGGTGTTCTCTGTGGCATTTTTTTCTGTGCTAGTCTTTTGCCAACCAAAAGGAGACAAAATAACTTCTCTCCTCCTCAAAAACCACCACACATCTTCAGTTTGTCTTACTGTGGTGGCTTGCATGTAGTGGCTTATATGATGCTGGAGGCTATGCCACCTGTATTTCAAATACTAACAGAGACACCCATGGTGGACATGTTTCAGAGGAGCTTCCAGACTAAGACAGACTAGGAAAAAGCCTCGTGATCTACTTCTGAAAATTAACCAGCAAAAAACTTATAGATTACAACAGAGTATTGTCTAATATAGTGCTGGAAGATGAGACCCCTAGGTTGGAAGTCACTCAAAATACACAGTGGCTGCAACAAAGGACTCAAGCATACCAACAATGGTGAAGGTGGTACAAGACCAGGCAACGTTTTGTTCTGTTGTACATGGAGTCCCATGAGTCAGAGATGACTTGACAGCAACTAATAACAACAACCTCCTCAAAAAAAGGAGTCAGTAGAATTTAAAATTTTAGTCAGTGAGAACGAGCATAATCAGAATTGATGTGTCCACTCCTCTCATCTCTGTTAGAAGTTCACAGTTCCCTGTGTCCTAAGAGACCCCTGACCTCAGAAAGCAGAGTTCTCAAGAGATCACTAATGCTTGCTCAAGAGACTGGGTTACTGTGGAAGATATTCTCTAAAGGTGACCCATCAATCTCCCCCTTCATCCATGCTCTTTTGCAATATGATCTTGTTGCTCATCCCATCAAGAAGTAGTGTCTTCTCCTATACTGAATCTGAGCTGGCCCTATGACTTGTCTTGACCAATAGAATGCAGCAGAAGGGATGTTGTGTGACTTCTGGATCTAGGCCTTAAGAGACCTTGCAGCTTCCATTTTTGGTCTCTTGGAGCCTATGCAGAGATACTTCATGAAGAAAGAGGCTCCCAGTTATTCTAGCCATCCTGGCTGATGTACTATATGATTAAGGCCATCTTGGATCAAATGTTTGCAACAAGAAGGAAGTGCGACCAGCAGATTAACTCGCCACCTAAGCTTTTTCTAGATTACAGAGTCACGAACAACAGCAACAACAAACAATAGTGTGGTTAAGGTTTTGGGGTGATTTTTCATGTGGCCATACATAACAGACAGCATTAATTTCCATATACTTGTTCTGCATTAGTATGATTAAAAGAACATTTGAAGTTTCAAGGCACTAAGAAGATGGTAAGTTGACCTACATCGTTTTTGCTTTTATCCTAAAGGGAGATGGTGTTCTTTGTGGCACTTTGCCTCCCCATTTCTTCATTGTATACGGAAATGTTAATAAACAACATCTTGCTTTAGATTTTGAGTCAAGGATACTAGCAATCCAGAAAAAAAAATTAATAATTATATCTTCTGGAATTGTAAAATTTGGAAAGAAATTTCATAACCATTGTCTCCTTCCCACCTTATAACACAGCAGTGATATTTGCAGGGCAAGAATCAAGACGTATTTGAGGAACCAGAGATAAAGAATAGTGATTTTCCCAATAGCATAGTTAAGAATTGATATAGTTAAAATTTAAAATTATGCCTTCTAAGTTCAGTCTCTTTGTTCTTATTACTCTTCCCTAGGTATTAAACCAGTTTTGGATCTGAGAAACAAGAAGAAGGATTTGGTACAGATTGACATTCAATTTCTCCAGTTAATAGCCAGTCACTGTGGATGTTTGCCAATGTCTCGGCTGAAAAAATGAAGATGACACAAAAGCCTATTTAACTGACAGTCATATAGAAGGTCTCAAAAAATAGCAATTGTTATTTTTGTAATTATTCATTCTCTACTATAATTATAAACTGGACTCACCCCCCACCACCAAGACACCCTCACAAACACAAACACAAGGACCAAAGATTTTAGTGCTCAATTTACAAGATCTAAGTCACATTTCAGTGCATGAAAATACTATACACTTTGTGTGTGTGTGTGTAACTTTGGCACCCTAACGTTTTCAAGTGAGCTTTGCTTCTTACCCTTTCTACAAAGCTGTAAGTGAATCCTCATTTTTATAAACTGAGTGCTAATTTAAACATATGAGCTGTTTATTCAAACTTTTCCTACACTAGGTTTCATTTTTATGTGAGAAGAAGCTTTTCTAATTTCATGTATTTAGCATAAACTATTTTAATATTTTTATATAGTAAATTGCTTTTTTCATTGCTGCTAATTGTCTTGGGTTCAGGTTTTAATTTTAATGACTATTAATAATTGCAGATACATAAGCTTCCTGATCTTTTTCACAGAATGATTTTTGTCACTTCCTTCTATTATTGCTTAGCTATTTCTATGCTACATACATAATCTATAGGGCAGTAGCTTTATAACAAAAATTCTTCCATCTGCACACTCTAGTTCTCATTTTTATTCAATGTCTCAGTTCATTTTCCTAGCATATGAATTTTTCTACTCTTTGTTTAAATTTGCTTTCTAATATCTCCTGGTATTTCTGTTAGAATGGACATCTCCTACAATTAGAATATTCAATGAGAGAGAGAAAGAAAGAGGGGTGAGATCTGCAAAGCTATTTTCCAATTGGCTCCATGATTGTCAATTTGGTTTCCACTTTATAAATTCACTTTGCTTAGAATACAGTTCAGGCAAACCGTCACTGTACTCGAGATAAGAGGTGTCATTAGAATCTTTACTGTTGTTTCATTAGTTAAGCTATTTCTTCCACTGACATCACTTGGTCCTATTACGGAGAATTGCTGTGACAATCGAGTTCCTGCCTGCCCAAGTGAGAGAAGCTGAGAGTGTGTTCTGAATACATTTTTAAAGAGCCATCATCAAAAATTACTAATATTTTTGAGAGTTTTTGTTCCCCCCTACTTGTTATGGTTTCCATACAGTCCAGTTTTGCCCTTGAAGTTAACATTGTGTTGCAAATTTGAAGCCAAATCGTGGAGGTCAAATCTCTTGGTCAGATGTTTTATTTGAGGAAAGATAATGCTTTGCAAAAATGAAAAATAAAATTTAAGATCAGTTCTGACCATTTACCATAAAGTATATTATTCTCTTGGCCTGACATTTCAAATAAATTGATTTAATTACAGTGAGTAATATTAGGCAGTTACAGTCAGTGTGAACTCAAGAGAACAGAGTAAAGTCAACATCCAAGAATCTGTACCTCCCAATTAGCCTTACTCTACCCTTAGTTCAACAATCATGAAAGTCAATAGAATTGATGTAGGGATACGAGATAGGCCCGTTCCCCTTTACAGTTAGTAGATGTAGATTCCAAGGGACTAGATAGAGGAATGGAAAACAAGAAGAAAGAAGCAAGAAGGAAGGTTGTGTTGGTCTGTATTACCGAGTGCAATAGAGACAATGAACTTCTTTGGATGGAGACTTCACAGAACAGAGCCTGGAGCCAGATGGATCAGGACTTGAATCCCAGGTCCATTTACCCACTGTGTAATGATGGGAGAGCTACCTAACCTTGCTCTGACTCATTCTCATCATCAGTAAAAGAGGGCAGATTAGTGCTTTGTTCATATGATTGTTGTGTCCATTAAAAGAATTAATTTGTTTGAGTGCTTAATGCCTCACACATGGTCAGCTCTATTTAGCTTTAAGTTAACTCTGTGATTTAAATTACAGACATTAAGTGAAGGAGCCACTGTCAGTCAAAGACCTATTTTAATGTAGAAAGTTACCACCTAATTCAAATCTGGAAGTTATTTCTCTTTATTTCTTCAAAGACTCCTAATGGAATCTCTCTTTTTGATCTTACTGTTTCAAACCCATCCCCAACAGGCAGCTACAGTTATTCTGATTCAAGTCTATTTATGTCATTCACTCTTCTTTTAAAAACCCTAAAGCATGCCCTTACCCTGCTGAAATCAAACCCTTAAATATGATGTTCAAATTATTCTAGAATCTAGTCTTGCTGTATCCTCTTCCACACTCCATTTATAGCCTTGATAATCCTGGACTGACCATTCCTCTTTGCCCGCCATATGTACCATTAATAAATGTCTATATTTCACTATAACTTTTTCATTCTTTTGGCTTTGAACTTTCATTTCCTAAAGTCTACTGTGAAAACATAAGTACTCTGAGAAGAGAAACAAAATTAAGAGAAAACAAAGATAACCTCTGTTCTTCTTTACCAGGCTGGGTGGAGATACAGGAAAAGCATTGCATATATGTTTCTGATTTAATTCCAGTGTATCAGTCTGCCAACTATTGTACTTACTGCACTGATTGTCAAGAAGGGGACATGTCTTAAAGTCATTTTCCACTAATTCAACAGTTTCTCTCCTTCTAAACCTTTTTCTCTTCTTCTCTGCATACCTCTATTTGGTATCCAAACCTATTCAAGAATTCCTTCTTAGCATTTCTCAAATGAATCCTCTCTTCCCAATTCATAGTCCAGGCCTCATCATTGTAAACCTGAACTTTCAAAACTACTTCTGTCTTCAGTCACACTCCCTCCTGTCCGTTCTTTCTAAAGGTCTTAAACTAGAGAGAAATGCTTTACACATGCTAATCCATGTTGCTCATCTGCTGAGTAACCTTCAGTAGCTTTGTTACCAGCAGGATACAGTCCAAACACCTTTAATTGATGTAGGAAGTGCCATTTTAGGAGTCTCAGTTATATCCATCCTTGATGCCAAGTGTGTGTGAGCAGCTATGGAGGACCAGCAAGATGGATCCATCAGCATATATTTGCAATAACGACCACAACTGCCTGTTGAGAAGGAGCTCTTCAGAAAGGTCAAGGCTGTCAAAGCATACAAGAATGATCCCATCACATTATTACAGTTGTGGAGGGGCAGGATGAGATGGGAACGGATGGTTTAGATGGCAGTCGGGTGCCTGTACAGGTAATATCCAACCAATCCCCATAGACACATACCTCAGCTCTAAGAGAAGGAGATACAATAAAATAATAAGTAACACATTTCAAACGAACTTAATAAGAAGGGGATCTTTTGGCTATTAACAGCACAAAGTAGCAAAGATAGATTAGAAACATGACTTTTAGAGGTTTCATCACAGCATTCTGGGCTCTTGGACAGGACAAACCAGGAAATGGTGTGATAAAAGTGCAAAGTGACAAGTTTGGAGGGTTCTCCCCTTTCTATTCCTGGTGCCTATGCTTGATTAATATAGTACTGGAATCTCTCAGAGGCCTTTGTTCTAGTTTCATGCATGTAGCTCTGAGAAAGTCATTTCCCCTGGCTAGGCCTCAATTTTCTAATTGGTCAAAAGCCATAGATTGCAAGTTTAAGATTACTCACAGATAAAATATTGTGCAGTCACTAAGGAACTTGGATACTGGAGTCAGAAGCACAGCTCTGTTTTTTCCAGGAGTTTGGAATACATCACTCTGCAGTGACCAATGCAACTTTTGTTTGCTGACTCAGAATCAATGTAAAGGCTTCACTCAACCACAGAGCCAACATCCATAGAAATATTCACATAGATATTTCAATCTTAAAGAGTTTTCTTATATATGACTTCTAAAATGTAAGGATTACTATTCCTTTCAGTTGATGCTTCACCACTGAAGAAGACATGGCATGGTTACAAAAGTTCTTAGCTTATTCTAGCTGTGAGATAACTGTGACCAATAAATTTAAAAGGAAAGAAAAAAAGAAAGAAAGAAAAACATCCACGTTCAAGCCTAACTAAATGTAGCTGAATACATAGGCAAAATAGCTGTGGCAAACAAGGATAAATAATCATTATCAAAAGTAAATATGTCACTCAGTTGGATTTTGCATTTTATCACCCTAAGTTATGCAAAGAAATAGACAGTAGACTTTAGCTTCTGAGTTGTCTTACCATAATCCTTAACAAGCTTCTTAAGATCTGTAAACATTGTCTTCAAAAAGTTACCCTGGGTAACTGCTTACTTGTTCTTTTGACATTGGTTTTTGAATTTTATGAACTTCTTTTTGTGTTCCTGGAGGAGAAAACAAGATCTAGCTGGACAATAATGGCCTGAGACATTTTACCTGGGTGAGGAGAGAAGGATCATGTCTTGGTATAGATCTGAAAGGGTGAATGTGCAATGAAAGGAAACTGAACATTGAACTATGCATCAGAATTCGTGGTTTAAGTCCACTTTACTAAAGAAATCCCCAGGCTTCCTTCAGGCCATTTTTCCTGGCAGAGTGCACAAGAATAATAAAATAATATTATTTTTTGAAAGAATGAAAAAAATGATTTTATTACTGGTGCTAACTTATTGGTTCTTACTCATTTAATAAAAAAATTGTTGCTAGTCAAATCTTGCTGAGACGTCTTTTTAGACAACAAAATACATGATTTAGAGCAAACGGATATTAAAAGGAAAACTTGGAAACGGCCAACAATGCTTATTTTGACAGCTTGCCTTTTTTTTTTTTTTTTGACATACGCTAACTATTGTGATTTTACAGTGTGTTCTGTGGAATTTAAATGTAATTAAATTTTATATTTCTAAGGAACTAAAATATCTAACTATAGATTGTATTTAATGAGAACACTTCAATGCAATTTTCTCCCAGCAATTTCAATTAAAAACTAGATCCATATAAAATTGATTTTCAGGCATATTCCCTGGATGGCAGATTGGAAACTCCCTCAAGTCACTGGAATAAATGGAGTCGGAATCGACTCAATGGAAACAGGTTTGTTTTTTTTTTGTGCCAATTGTTTGATATTTTCCCAATAATCTATAATTCTAAGGCAATGGAGATTTCTGTAAGGATATTTTCATGACTAGAGAATAATGAAGAATACTAATAAAGCCAATAAAGTTTTAATAACAATAACCACTAGTTATTGATTTTCTTCTGTGATGCACTCACAGGGCTAGTTTACTTTTTTATTATCTGAGTTCTTTAGAACAATCCTGCAAATGATTATCTTTTTATAAACGATGAGACTGTGGTTCTTTGTAGGTAGGTGACAGTCCTTACTTAAGGTCACTTTATATTTGTGGATTCCAGTGGAATATTCAGGAATGTCTGACTCTGACCTCCTGTTCTTTTATACTCTAAGTACTGTCTTTCCTCTTGACCAGAATTAGACCTTTCTCTTGTTGCCTCAAACTCCTTAAACATGTTTGTCACATCCCCAAGGTTAGGCTTTTTGTTGGCTCATTATAATCTTGGAAATAAAGGTCTCCAGTTGTCCTTCAGGGGCCATTAAGAAAATATACCTATGTGTACTATTCCATAATAAGCGCTATTACTATAATTAATGCAGATGGCATGGTCTATGCAGGAGAAAGATGTAGCAGTCTGCTTCCGTAAAGATTTACAGCCTTGAAAACCCTATGAGGCAGTTTTATTCTGTCCAATAGGGTCTACAAGTCAGAACTGACTCGACAGCAATGTTTTTTTTTAATGCCAGGTCTCATTAAAAAAGAGGGCGTTCTCAATGATTCATTCATATGACAAACTATGGATCAACAAAACTGCATGATTAACTGTGGTCACCTGCTTGAGAGCTGCCTGATCTGTGGAGTTATACCACCATGGTGTTGTCATGTTGACCAAGAAGCTAGGAGCTATATCTTATATGCGGGATAATAAAAGGCAAAAACTAGGGCCTGTGGCTTCAAGGAAAAACTACTCATCTGGCAAATACAAATGAGGAAACCAAGGTATTTTAGAAAGCCGTAAGTCCAAAGTTAAACCTAACTTGGTTTACCACTGTATTCAGGCATGCTTGTGTATGTTTGCAACTCTGGTTGGACCAACCAACAGTCTATTTTAGGAAGCTTACAAAGTCTGCTTGGAAAGCTTCCTGGGACTAAGGAAGAGAAAATTCAAGTGCACACATTTATTTCATGGACAGAATATTGGGTTTTAGTGAGTACATGTAATTCTGAGATATTTCCTTTTCCGTTTCTAAATATTTTCCATTTCTCAGCCTCTAGGGACTTGCCCTTCAATTTTAAGTAGAGTTGTTGTAATAAATGTTTAAGTACAAGTTAAAAGAGCTAAAAAATTTAGAGTGCATGTGTCCTAGCTGTTTCTGCAACAATTACATAACAATACTTGTGGCTGGACATAAAAGTCTTCAACATTAGGAACCAGAAGGATAGGCAGTAATATCATTGGCTATGTAAACAGTGAAACTTATGTTAATGGTGCATTAATGGTGCCATCAATGCTATCTGCCATTTTCCTCTGCTTGTGTTTATATTTCTGAGACACCATGGGTTTTCAAGATGACTAATTTGATGAGCTTGGTAGAGGTGTATCTTTAGAAAAAAAATCAATGGATAAATAATCTGGAATTTCCACAAACAGATGGAATAATGTGGCTTAGGAAACATCAGATATATGCATAAATGTTTAGAATGCATACTAGTAATATTAAAAAATTTTAAAATAAGATGTCAAATATATATAAAAATAAAATTCAACATTAACTAAAAATTAATGGCCATTTGTGTCAGGTACAAAAACCATTCTGAGAACAAATAAATCAAAATGGTTATTCATGTCAGGTACAAAATTTGACGGAACAATAGGGAATTTTTCAAAGTAATCTAACCATAAAAACTTTCTGAAAAGAACATGACAGTTAAAAATATTTCTGACTCACCATACCAGACTCTACTAATTTCCAACAGACAATTGTACTTACAAAACCAATGACAGAAAGATCTCTGCTTTGTATAACCCTCCCTTCAATTAAAGACATACTTAAGATCCAGTCCTTATAACTTTCCTACTGAAAACCCCTAACTGCCTTTTAAAAAACCTATATTCCAGCTGCTTAAATGAGCACCTTGTAACTTTCTGCTTGGATGTTCCCTGTTTAAAAACAGCAAACCTGGTGATTAATTTGACTCATTGTTTTATTTTCTTCTATAGACAATAATAATACATTTTTTTAATTGTAGGTATTGTCAGTATTAACTTTTTTTGAATGTAGAACACTATAGATAAATAGGAATGAGTCCAAGATTTCAGTGTTGACCTATAGTAGTTATTGCTTGAATAAATTAAATTCATTTTTGTCATAATTACCTCAATGATATTAAATACTCAGTAATATTAAAATAGAAACTTTTGGCTCTAGAAGGATCAACATTACTAATTGGCTAAGTATAATTACAATGTCACTCTTCATTTTACAAAAGTTTACACATATTTCTCATTATGAATTACGCATATTATTCCGTTTTATGGAAGAAGAAATTGAGGCTCAATTGAAATATTTGGGTTTGCAGTCTGGTCTTCTGACTTAACAGTCTGTTTACACCATTATCCTACATTTCCTGAAAAGAGTATCTTGAATTTGATTCTCTCTGTATTTGTTTTAAATTTTAAAATAATTTTATAATAGTCTAATGAGATAAAATAGATGAAAGAATTTTTGATAGTTATTAAATATATAAAACTCCGATTAACTATAATAACACTCTTGTCTTAGGTTGAGTTCTCTACAGAAGAAAAACCAGTAAAGTGTATAAAAATATATAGAGATTTGGAAACTCTGGTGGTATAATGGTTAAGAGCTATGGCTGCTAACCAAAAGACTGGCAGGTTGAATCCACCAGGTGCTCCTTGGAAACCCTATGGGGCAGTTCTACTCTGTCCTCTAGGGTCACTATGAGTTGGAATCAACTCGACAGCAATGGGATTTTTGTTTTTTTTTGGTATCGAGATATTTATACCAAGAAATGGCTCATGCGGTTGTAGAAGCTGGAAAGTCCCAAGTCCGTGGGTCAGAATCGAGGCTTCTCCTGGCTCACAGGCTGTGGAGACCGACAAATCACAAGATTGGTAGGCAAGACAGCAGGTAAGCTGCTAGCTTAAGTCCTAAGCACCGGAGTTCACACAGACAGGAGCCAGCTGCCAAGATCCAGAGTGAGCAAAAGCTCACAAGCCTTGTAAGAAAGTCCACCTATGTCGGATGCAGGCTTCACCCCCAAGGAAACTCCCTTTCAACTGATTAGCTACTCAGAGCAGAACCCATCGTGGACGTGATCACATCATTATACAACTGCCATTATACCACTGAGAATCATTGCCTAGCCAAGTTGACACACAACATTAACAATCACAATTCTCATTATATTATTAAACAAATTTATCCTTCTGAGTTCTTTTACCTAAATTGAGCCAGATTACATTGATTCATAGGAAAATAAATCTTACATATTACCAAAATAATAATTTTTCTCATATTCAAATTATAAAATTCTAATTAAATTTCTTTAAGTATGTTGAGTATATACTTTTACCCCAAAGCAGGAACTCCTGGATTTCTTTATAAACATTCAGTGCCTACCATCCAATGTATTTTTCTCAAGAACAGAAAGGAGAAAGGATGTATGATGAGGAATATCCCATGGATTACAAGACAGTTCTGAGCAGTTTTCTGGGAACCTAGAAAGACTTTGGGTCCTTCTCATGGAATCCTGAGGTGTAGTAAGTCCATGATATGCTCTATTTTGTTTGCCTTGCTAAATAAAATGAGGTCATGATGTAGGAAGTTACATCTAGAATCCTGGAATATTTGACCTCAGTCATGGAAGTTGGGAATCCTATCATCTCTATTAATCTAGCCATCTTACTCTTCATCCACAGAGAGGTTGAGAGTTAAGTTGAACTGTACTTCTGAATAACCAACTGTGCAGTTTTTCTTTTTTTGTAAATGTAGAGATGTTCAAGCAGAGATATAAATGATAGAGATGGTTTCATCATGTCAAAGATGGTAAGTGAAGGAGAAAGAGAGAAAGCAAGTCATATGATGCAAACATAAGTAATTAAAAATCAATAGGGGAACTGCATGAGAAAAAAATAGAGATAATTACAGAAATGTTAGAGCCTCAAGAACAGGTCAAACAATAACGGAGAAAAATATATATCACCAATATACAACATATCAAATTCTTTGAAATTTATACTAAAATAAGAGGGAAGATACAAAAGTATTATACAAGTGAGCAACATGGTCATAACAGGTGATGTGGGGAAAGAGAAAGAAGTTGAGAATAATGTCAAGAATTCTGGTGTGAGCAACTCTATGTATGTTAGAGTTGTTTACTGGTACTTGAAATGATGACATACGGACGGTTTGAGAAAAAAAAATAATGAATAAGATTTTGAAAACTAAAATCTGAGATCCCAGTGAGATATCCACACGGAGGCATTGGAAATTTTTGTCTGAAGGATAAAAGAGAGTCGTGAAATAAATAAGTACATTTATGAAGCAGATGGCATTGAACCCATGCAAACACCAAAATTTCCAGTATAGAATAAGAGAGAATAGCTTAAGAAAACTTCCTGAAAAAATTCAGTGTTTAGAAGTCAAGTACAGAATGAGAAAATGGAAGTGAAGAGTGAAAATAAAAGCAGTCAAAGAGATGGAGAAAAACTTGGAAAATCCAGCAACTTGATACCCAAGGCAGGATGATATTTAAGAGGGCTTCCTTTCAGAGTTGATTATAATGAGTGGTAGCAACCCAACACTCTCAGTGTAACAAACAGAAAAAAACTAGAAAATTTTCAGAAATTATGGTTTTAGAGATAACACAAAACTGTGGAGGCAATGCAGACTTAACATATTGTAATGCAGAGGTAAACTGAGGCTCACAGACCAGCTGTTTTCTTCACTGTGTGCATATTCTGTTTATGGGTGTGGACTAAGGGTTGGGTTTGGATTGTACAGACTGACTCTTCTACATTGAAAAAAAAAAGAAACCAATGAGCCATTGAAAGTCATTTGACATCAACGTAACTGATCAGAAAATAAAAGAATCCTAAAGATGGCTAACATACCTTATAAGACTTCATGAGTTTTGAGGCTATGCCTAGAAGGTGGAGATGAGGGTAAGATAGCTAATATTATGTGTTTTAGTTATCTTGAGATGCTATAACAGATACCTCACAATTGTATGGCTGTAACAAACAGACATTTATTTTCTCACAATTTAGGAGGCTAGCTGTCTGAATTCAGGGCACCTGCTCTAGGGGAAGTCTTTCTCTGTCAGCTCTGGAGGAAGGTCCTTGTCTCTTCAGCTTCTGCTTCTTAGTTCCTTGGAGATCTCTATGTGTCTTGATATTTATCTTACTCCATGTCTGCTATTTGCTTGTTTGTTTAATCTCTTATATCTCCAAATAGATTGACTTAAAACATACCCTACACAAATCTTGTCTCATTAAAATAACAAAGATTACCCATTCCCAAATGAGATTATAACTGCAGGCATAGAGGTTAGCATTTAAAACACGTATTTTGCGGGGACACTATTCAATCCATAACATTCCACCCTTTGGTCCCCCAAAATTCATGTGCTTGCCACATACAAAGCATATTCACTCCATTATATCATCCAAAAAGTCATAAATCAACTACAAGTCCAAAATTCCATCTTCTGAATCATCTAAATCAAATATGGGTGAGACTTTAGGTGTATTCCATCTTGGGGCAAAATTCCTTTTCATCTGTGAACCTGTGAAATCTAGACTAAGTTATCTGTTTCCAAAGTACAATGGTGAAACAGGCACAAGGTCTACATTTACATTATAAATGGCAAAAATTGGAGGAAAAAAAAAGGGTAATAGGCACCAAGCCAGTCCAAAACCCAGCAGAACAAATTACATTAGCTATCAAGGCTTGAAAATAATCCTCTCTTCTCTGAGACCATATGTGCAATGGCCGCACCCTCCAGATTCTGGTGTTGGCCATGCCCTCTGGATTCTACGTGGAGGTCCCATGGACTTGGGCTTCAGCTCTGCCTTCCAGGCCCTCTGGTATGGCAACTCTGCTCCTTCAGCTTTAGGTAACCCCAGTCTCCTAGTCCATCTGAGTAGTGACCTCATCCCAAGAGCCCCCATTCTTCTGCCCCTTGGGTATGACAGCCACATCCCTTTAGCTTTGGGCAGTGGCCCCATCCCTCTGGCACACCTTAACAGCAGCCCCACACTCTGGATCTGAGTTGGCGAAGATCTGACTGAAACCTAGGAGGCTGAACCCCACCCTTTGAGATCCAGGAGACTGTGGACCCACCCTTTGAAATTGAGAAGGCCCAGCTTCCTGTGCTCTTTCCAACAGTTCTGTTGCTCTCTGAACTGCTCCAGGGATGGTCCTTTTCTTTTCTTGGAGGACAACAGATATGGCTCCTTTGGCCTGTTTCCTGCCTGCAGAATTCCATGTGGCAGACAGTGTTCTTTCCTTTTGTTCTTTCTCTGTCCCCTTCAGTCTAAACTGATGGGTTTTCTCTGTGGTAGTTGGGTAGATCCATTAGTCACAAGCTTAATCTCTTTAACAAAAAATTATGTAACCTCATCCTTGGTGAACATTCTTGGACAAGTGTTTTTAGTTTGTATGACAATTTTCCAAATCTTTAAGTTCTGTTTTCTTTTTGTACAATTAATTTTTAAGTCCATCTCCTTCCTCTTTCATTTTATTGTAAGTGGCAAGGAGAAACCACCTGACCCCTTTAAGATCTTGCTTAGAAATCTCCTCAGCTAAATATCCAACTTCATCACTTACAAGTTCTACCTTCCACCAAAAATTTGAACATAATTCAAACAAGTTCTTTGCCATTGCATAAAAAACATTGCCCTTCCTCCATTGTCCAGTCACATGTTCATCATTTTCTTTTAAAGCCTCACCAGAAGCATATTTAACTTTTAAATTTTAGCAAAATTCAGTTGCTGGTGCCATATGTATTCTCTAAGATGATAGAGACTTTCTCTATAGCTTTCCTTACTTCCTTTTGTGCCTTCACCAGAATTACCTTTGACTTCCATAATTCTACCAACAGTCTCTTCAAGGCAATCTAGGCTTTCATTATTAGGCATTTACAACTCTTCCAGTCTCTAGTCATTACTCAGTTCAAAAACTGCTTCCACGTTTTAGGTATCTGTTAGAGCAGCATCCCACTCCTCCGGTATCAAATTCTGTCTTAGTTATCTAGTACTGCTATAACATAAATACCATAAGTGGATGGCTTTAACAAACAGAAATGTATTTTCTCACAGTTTAGAAGGCTAGAAGTCTGGAATCAGAGTGCTTGCTCTAGGGAAAGGCTTTCTTTCTCCGTCAGCTCTGGAGGAAGTCCTTTTCTTTTCAGCTTCTGCTTTCTGGTTCCTTGGAGATCTCTGTGTGTCTTAGCATCTATCTCATCCCATCTCTGCTACTTGCTAGCTTGTTTAATCTCTTACATCTCAAAAGAGATTGACTTAAGACACACCCTATGCTTAACCACTGTGCCACCAGGGTTCCAACACTAATCCTGTCTCATTAACATAACAATGATTACCCATTCCCAAATGAGATCATAACCACAGGCAAAGAGATTAGGATTTACAACACATATGTTTGGGGAACACAATTCAATCCATAATTCTAGGGCTTCAACGAGTCAGAGTAAATCTCCTGTAATCCTGGGATCCTCATAAAATAATGTCTGTGAGCAGAAAGAGACCTGATTCAAACATAGAGCAGTTTTCCGCAAGACATTTCAAACTGAATGACATTAAAATTACAACATGTCAAAATTTGTAGGATGCAGCTAAAATAGTACTTAAAAAGAATCAGAAGAGATTAAAAACCATTAATTTAAGTTTTTCTCTGTAGAAGTTAGGATAAGAGTAGCAAACTACACTCAAAGAAAGTTGGAAGTAGAATATAATAAAAATAAGATGAAAATCAACAAAATATATAATGGATAAAATCAAGAAAATTAAGAGCTTGTTCATTGAAAGGGTCAGTAAACTTGATAAATTATAGCAAGACTGATCAAGGAAAAAAATGATAGGAGCAAACAAAAATAAACAACATTAGCAAAGATAATTAGCTATCACTAAAGATCCTAAAAAAATTTTAAAAAGAAGATATTTTAAACAACTGCTTGGCATAAATTTCATTTAGATAATGTCTTAGTTATCTAGTGATGCTATAACGTAAATATCACCAGTGGATGGCTTTAACAAACAGAAATTTATTTCCTCACAGTCTAAGAGGCTAGAAGTCCAAATTCAGGGTGCCAGCTCCAGGGAAAGGCTTTCTTTCTCTGTCAGCTCTGGAGGAAGGTGCTTGTCATCAATCTTACCCTGGTCTAGGAGCTTCTCTGTACAGGAACCCCAGGTCCAAAGGAAGTGGTCTATTCCTGGTGCTGCTCTCGTGGTGATATGAAGTCCCCAAGTCTCTCTGCTGGCTTCTGTCTTTTATATCTCAGAAGAGATTGATTTAAAACGTAACCTAATCTTGTCGATTGAGTTCTGCCTCATTAACATAACTGCTCTAATCCTGCCTCATTAACATCATAGAGGCAGGATTTGCAACCCTTTGGAAAATCACATCAGATAACATAACAGTGGACAATCACACAATACTGGGAATCATGGCCTAGCAAAGTTGGGGACACAATTTAATCCATAACAGATGAAATAGACAAATGCATTGAAAACACAATATACCAAAATTCTCACTCACGCGCACACATACACGAAGGGAGATAGAGCAGGAGAGAAATAGGATAGAACATATAAATAGTTCTATACTGAGGTGTAAAGAATTTAACTTTACCTAAAGGTAATTCATTCAAAAGCAACTGCAGCTGTGTATCTACAGGGAACTGCCAGATATTTAATCCAGATTCAGAAGAGGATGTGGAATCAGGAATATCATTGCTGATGTTAAACAGATCCTGGCTAAAAGTAGAGAATACCAGAAAGATGTTTACCTGTGTTTCATTGACTATGCAAAGGCATTTGACTGTGTAGATCATAATAAATTATGGATAACATTGCGAAGACTGGGAATTCCAGAACACTTAATTATGCTCATGAGGAACCTGTATGTAGACCAAGAGGCAGTTGTTAGAATAGAACATAGGGACACTGCGTGGTTTAAAGTCAGGAAAGCTGTACATCAGGGTTGTATCCTTTCACCATACCTATTCAATCTGTATGCTGAGCAAATAATCTGAGAAGCTGGACTATGTAAAGAAGAATGCAGCATCAGGATTGGAGGAAGACTCATTAACAACCTGTGTTATGCAGATAAAACAACCTTACTTGCTGAAAGTGAAGAGGACTTGAAGCACTTACTGATAAAGATCAAAGACCACAGCCTTCAGTATGGATTACACCTCAACATAAAGAAAACAAAAATCCTCACAACTGTACCTATAAGCAACACCATGATAAATGGAGAAAAGATTGAAGCTGTCAAGGATTTCATTTTACTTAGATCCACAATCAACACTCATGGAAGCAGCAGTCAAGAAATCAAAAGACACATTGCATTAGGCAAATCTGCTGCAACAGATCTCTTTAAAGTGTTGAAAAGTAAACATGTCACCTTGAAGACTAAGGTGCACCGGACCCAAGCCATGGTGTTTTTAATCACCTCATATGCATGCAAAGCTGGACAATGAATAAGGAAGATCGAAGAAGAATTGATGCCTTTGAATTATGGTTTTGGCGAGGAATATTGAATATACCATGAACTGCCAAAAGAACAAACAAATCTGTCTTGGAAGAAGCACAGCCAGAATTCTCCTTAGAAGCAAGGATGGCAAGACTTTGTCTCACATATTTGGACATGTTATCAGGAGGGACCAGTCCCTGGAGAAGGATATCTTGCTTGGTAAAGTGGAGGGCCACTGAAAAAGAGGAAGTTCCTCAAAAAGATTGATTGACACAGTGGCTGCAAAGATGGGCTCAAGCATAACAATGATTGTGAGGATGGCACAGGAGCAGGTGGTGTTCCGTTCTGTTGTACATAGGGTAGCTATGAGTCAGAAGTGACTTGATGGCACCTAAGAACAACAACAACAAAGTAAGGTGCTCTTGCCTTTGTTTCCTGTGAAGATAACTAACCCTTGAAATTTCCTGTGAAATTGTGGTGTTTTTATTATATAAAACCTCCAGATCACACCTGAGCATTTGTGCTAAAAAGTGGGAGCTGACCAGACCAGAAAGACTACTTGGTAGCCAATATTGACTAACTTCAAGAAGCATAATTTAACCTGTCAGGCATATGCAATGAGGCCTCAATCATGATGACTACGTAATATTTGAGACCGATAAACGCTCTGATATGCTATCTTTGGGAAATGGAAGTTCATGTTGGGGACCCTTCCAGACCTCATCCATGTGTCTATTCCTTATGTTAATCCTGATTTTTGTCTGTCTGCTATAGTCTGTAACTGTAAGTGTAATACTTTCTGTGAGGCCTGTGAGTTGTTCCAGAAAAGTGTTTAGCCCAAAGTGTTACTGGGAGCTAGCAGGTGAAAGTGAGGGAGCCCAGGGGATGCCCATGAGCTTGCAGCTGGTATCCTGAAAGGTGAAAACCCCAAATTTATACCACGAAAATCAGAGGTAAGGGTGTTATACAGACTCCTGAGTTTGGGGCTGGTGTCTGGTTATTTGCTGGTCTGAAGGACAGTGTCCTTTTAACTTGTGAACTCTGACCTAGCTCTGGATGGTTAGGGGCAGAAAGAGTGCCATGTGGGTGGCTGTTGTCAGAGAATATTGATACTTAGAGGAGTGAGGATTTGACTTATCTTCACATGTTGATTCTTGTCCATAAATATATCTATTAAAGAAATAAAATCCAAAATTAAAAACTTTTCCACCAAGATAAAATGCAGACTCAGATTACTTCCCTAGAGAAAGTTTTCAAAAATTTAAATAAGAAATAACACTGAAGTTAGCTATACTCCACCAGAGAATAGTAAAACAGCAATATTTTTCCAGCTTATTTTATGAAGTCAGTAGAACCTTCATATCAACACTAGGAAATAAGCCATTGAAAAAGCAAAACTGTAAGTGTCAATGTTTTACACTAACATATATGCAAAAGTTCTAAACAAATAGTAGAAAATTGAATCCAGTCATATATAAAAAAATAACACGCCACAAAATCAAGTAGGCTTTATCCCAGGAATATGAGGTTAGACTAACTTTTAAAAATCAGTCAGTATAATTCACCACATTCAAACTCTAAAAAAATAAAAACTACATCATCATCACAACACATGCAAAACATTATTTGATACCATTCAACACTTATTTGTGTTGAATTCTAAGTAAATTAAGAATAGAATTTACTTAATCTGATAAAAATTAAAAAAAAAAGAGAAACAAAAACAGCTAACATAATGATGAAATCATGCACACTTTTCACTTGAGGTTTAGAATAAGACAAGGATGTTCACTATTTTCACTTTTATTCAAAAGTGTACTAAAAGTTTTAGTTAATGTAAGAAAGAAGTATAATGTTTGGAGCAAAAAGGAAAAAAAAATTATTATTCACAGGCAAAATGATTGTGCATTTTGGGTATTCAAAGTAATCTACAAACATAAATTAATAGATAAACTTAGCAAGATAATTAGATATAAGCTAAATATAAACATAACCTATTTCTAAAAATTATCAAAACAACAATAAAAAATAAAAAGTAAAACAAAAAACTAAAATACTATTTCTAATAGTGCACCAAAACACAAAACATCTAGGAATTAATGTAATAAAAGATATAATTAAAACTACAAAACGTTGTTGAAAGAAATTAAAGGAAGTCTAAAATGTAAAACATATACTATTTTCAAGGATTGGAAGACTCAATATTTATAAAAGATTAATTTCCTCCACATAGCCTATGTATGGCTTCATTGCAACCCCAATCAAAACAGCTCAGGTTGTTCTTTGTAGAAACTGAAAACCTGATTCTATAATGTATATTGAAATTCAAAGAGCTAGAATAGACACAGTGATAGTGAAAAAGAATAAGATTGGAGAAATTTACCAAATATCAACACATTTTGAAGCTACAGTAATTAAGATAGTGGGCTATTGGTGTAAGGACAGAAAAATCTTTCAATGAAATAGAATAAAATTTAGTAATAGACAAAGTGTCATTTAAACTCAGTGAGAAAAGCATGGTCTTTTCACTAAATGGTGGTGGGCCAAACGAATATTTACACTGGAAAAAATTAATCTTGACCTTATCATACTGTACACAAAAATTAATTTGAGTTAGATATAGATAAGAATGTAAATGTAAGGCTATAAAGTTTCTAGAAGAAAAAATATGAGAATATCTTCACGACCGTGAAGAAGGCAAAAATGTTTTTGGTAGACCACAAAAGCACTCACTATAAGAAAGAAAAGATAAACCAGTCAACACTAAAATTAATAACATCTACTAATCAAAAAAGGAGCCCTGTTGGCCCAGTGGTTAAAGTGCTAGGCTGCTAACCAAAATGTCAGTGGTTCAAACCCACCAGCACTCCATGGGAGAACGATGTGACAGTCTGCTTCCGTAAATATTACAGCCTTGGAAACTGTATGGGGCAGTTCTACTCTGTCACTATAGGGTCTCTATGAGTTGAAATCAACTGGATGGCAATGGGTTTGGTTTTTTGGTTTTAGTAATCGAATTTAGTAACAAAAAACAAAGATGTTTACCTGTCTTTTATTAACTATGCAAAGACATTTCGACCTTGTTGATCATAACAAATTATGGATAGCATTATGAAGAATGGGAATTCTAGAACATTTAATTGTGCTTATGAGGAAACTGTACATAGATCAAGAGGCAGTCATTCGAACAGCACAAGAGGATGCTGCATGGTTTAAAGTCAGGAAAGGTGTATGTCACGGTTGTATACTTTCACCATACTTATTCAGTCTGTATGCTAAGCAAATAATCTGAGAAACTGGACTATATGAAGAAGAACGGAGCATCAGAATTGGAGGAAGACTCATTAACAACCTGAGATATGCAGATGACACAACCTTGCTTGCTGAAAGTGAAGAGGACTTAAAGTACTTATTGATGAAGATCAAAGACTACAGCCTTCAGTATGGATTACATCTCAATATAAAGAAAACAAAAATCCTCGCAAATGGACCAATAAGCAACATGATGATAAATGGAGAAAAGATTGAAGCTGTCAAGGATTTTATATACTTGGATCCACAATCAACCCCCATGGGAGTAGCAGTCAAGAAATCATATGACCTATTGCATGGGCAAATATGCTGCAAAAGACCTCTTTAAAGTGTTCATAAGCAAAGATGTCACTTTAAGGACTAGGGTGCACCTAATTCAAGCCATGGTGTTTTCAATAGCCTCATATGCACATGAAAGCTGGGCAATGAATAAGGAAGACTGAAGAAGAACTGACGCCTTTGAGTTATGGTGTTGAGAAGAATATTTACCATGGACTGTCAAAAGAATTAACAAACCGCCAGAATGCTCCTTAGAAGCAAGGATGGTGAGACTTCATTTCACATACTTAGGACATATTATCAGGAGGGACCAGTCCCTGGAGAAGGACATCATGCTTGGTAAAGTAAAGTGTCAGTGAAAAACAGAAAGACCCTCAATAAGATTGATTGACTTAGTGGCTGCAACAATGGGCTCAAGCATAACAACGGTTTTGAGGATAGTACAGGACCAGGCAGTGACTCGCTCTGTCATATATAGGGTCGCTATGAGTTGGAACCTACTTGATGGCAACGTAACAACACCAATATGGGATGAAATGACAAATTATCATAGAAAACATACTGCTTATCTAGAAGTTCAGTTTGCAGTACTCAAAATGACATGGAGACAATACCTTTCTATAAACAGTAGGAGATAAAGGATAGATTGACAAAAGAAACAGTCATAAAAGAGGCTGTAGATAAGTCATGGGTGAAACCACCATGGAGGGTATCATATTCACATGAAATACAATAGGAAACGCATATTTAAAAAAATGCAATATAGTAATTTCCCAACATGGATTTCGTAGCATTGTGCTACACAAAAATTATGTGTTTCGTTCTGTTGTACACAGCCTCACTATGAGTTCAGAACAGACTCCAGGGCACCTAACAGCAACAATTAGAAGACAATGAAAATTTACACAGCAGTAGGATCTATGTCCAATACAGATCCATGACAAATTACTCATATAGTGGTGTAGTAGTTAAGAGCTTGGCTGCTAACCAAAATGTCAGCAGTTCAAATCCACCAGTCTCTCCTTGGAAACTCTATGGGGCAGTTCTACTCTGTCCTATAGGATTGCTGTGAGTGGGAACCAACTTAACAGCAACTGACAACAACAACAGTATATAGGTTTATGTATATATAAATGTATATATAGGTGTGTGCATGGAAGTGTGTATCTATACACATACATGTATCTGTGTATATGTGCATATATGTGCGTGTATCTTAAAAATAAATAAGAAAAAGACAACTTAACTAAAATAATAATGAAAAAACAAAAGACATGAAGAACACTTCACAAGAGAGAATATACAATGGCCATTAAGTATATGAGTATATGAATATTGCATTGAATCAATATACCATATTTTATACATAAAATCTTACACAGAAATAAGAAAAAGACATCTTAGTTAAAATAACAATGAGAAAAAGGTTTGAAAAACTATTCACTAAAGAAAATTTACAAATGTTCAATATGCAAATGAAAACCTTAATAAGATAATGTTACGTATCTGCCAGAGTATTAAAAGGACTGAGAATACCAAGTTTTGATATATAGCAAATAGGGCTTCCATGCATTGCTGATGCAAGGTAATTGGAGTAACCACTGCAAAACTCTTACTTGTCTTCTAAAGCTAAACAAAAGTAAAACCTATAACTCAGCAACTCCACTACTGAAAACGTGTGCTCATATATATAAAAATACACCCAGGAAAAAAAAGGTTCAAAGCAGTATAGTAGTCATAAAGCAAAAAACATGGAAACATCCCAAATGTCCATCAACTGTAGAATGAACCGATAAAATATATTTTCTTAAAATGAAAAATACAAGTCTATGAAAAATAATATACCATTTCTGCATGCAGTAATATGAATGAATCTTGCAGGCATACTACTGAACAAAAGAAGGCCACACAAGTTTGAATACTTTATGATTCTATTTATATGAAGTTCAAAACCAGGAAAATTAATCTAAGGTTATAGAGGCTATTATAGTGGGTAAATTTGGGGATATATTATCTGGAAAGGGATATGTAAAAGTCCAACAGGATGCTGGAAATGACCCATGTCTTGATTAAGATGGTAGGTTGATAAGTGTATACATATTTTATATTTATTGAGTTACTCACTTAAGATTTTTACCTTTGTTGATGGTAAGATTTTATCCAATTAAAAGGGGAGGGGGCAGTGATTTTCAAGAAAGAGAGAGTTATCAACTGATTAAAAATGCTGGCTAAAATATTAATAAGATGAAGATAGAAGAGTCCTTTAGATTTAATAAAGGGAGCTCACTGTTAATTTTAGGAACAATTTGAAATAAATAGTGAGTTCTGAATGACAATTTCTGTTTGTGGAGTAGAAAGAAAGTGAATAAGCTCCTATCTCTTAAGCTTTATAGCTATAAAAGGGAGGGCAGAGATGGTAGAGTAGCATGTGGGGCATTGGAAGGGAAAGTGGGATTTGCTTGTTTGTTCTGTGTTGGAGAAAATAGAACATATTTTCATAATTAAATATTTGTGGGAAGATTCTTAGGGGATAAAACATGTGAGAAGGGGGTAGTTCTGAACTTATCTGAATGGTTTCTGAAAAGAAAGGAGAGATTGGAATCTGGAAAGACTGAAGTGGACTTAAAAGGAGAGAAACAGGAGGTGGGAAGTAGGATAGATTGGCAGAGGGTATGTGTGGGAATATAGATTCGTGGAAGCCCATGGATAGTTCAAGCAGTTTGTGATTGACCGCTAACTTAAAGATTTGTGGTTCAAATCCACCCAGTGACTCCGCAGAAGAAAAACTTGGCAATCTGCTTCTGTAAAGACTACAACCAAGAAAACCCTATGGAGCAGTTCTACTCGGTAACACACGGGTTCGCCAGGAGTCTGAATCAACTCTATGATAATTTTTTTTTTTTTAAATAGATTTGTTACAAGGAATGGACTGCATCTGTATCAGCTGGAAATTAAGAGGAGTTCACCACTGAGTGAGTAGGTGTTTGTGAGAATGTTTAGCAAGATGGATTTCTAAAGTTTCATCCAGATGACACCTGTGGGATTGAGAATGTGAGATCGAGCCAGTACAGTGTAAACCAAAAGATTTGGCACCCAAGGTTTGTACATAATGAAAAAAGAATATTTGCATTTATAATTTGAAAACAATGAAAAAAAATCAAATGGACTTGACTCGTAGTGACCCCATAGGGCAGAGTAGAACTAACTACACCATAGGATTACCAAGGAGTGACTGGTAGATTTGAACTGCCGACATTTTGATTAACAGCCAAGCTCTTAACCACTGCACTACCACCGGGGCTCCATCATTTGAACAGAGAAAATTAATACTTAAGAGAACTAAGAATTAAGATCCCACAGAGATATAAGGAACTATCAAGTGAAATTACAAACTATTCTGTGGATTCTGTAAGGGATAAATTTATGTAAAAAGAAGAAAGATTGTCATCAAAAGAATAAATTTCATTCTATGAATTCAGGTAAACAGCTCCGCACAGGTGTATAAGGGTAATTATTGAACCAATATGGTAAGCTAAATATACATATATATATATATGTATGTATATACACACACACACACACACATATATATATATATATATATATATGAACAGTGAGTCAACCATTAAAGTTATTTTTGGTCAGCTAAATTCAGAAGTTTTAGTTATTTACTCCAACCTTTCTAAGCTTACAGGCTGATGTTGATACTTAGGATTGCTCAACCTGCAAGTTTAGGAAAAGCCCAGGGGAAAACAGCTCTGGGATTGGAGGTAGGAAGATGACAATGATGCTACCAAAGAGTGAATCTGAGGGATTTACCAGAGACAAGACAGAGATTAGCAGACATACTTTTAATCTAGATACAGTTTCTTAATTACTCATTATGCTTTGAACTTCCATCTAGAAATGTTACATGGGCTACAGCTGTTGAACCTGGTTTTCATCAAACCAGAACAATGAATAGAGAAAGGTTCTTTCATCTACACGGTCTCTATGAGTCGGAATTGACTGGACGGTAATGGGTTTGTTTTTTGGGTTTACGTTAAGTACATGTTATGCAGCTGAAGGGGAGTCCCTGGGTGGCGCAAATGGTTAAGTGATTGACTACAAACCAGAGAGTTGATGGTTTGAATCCACCAAGAGACACTTAAGAAGAAAGGCCTGGTGATCTACTTCTGAAAGATCACAGCCATTGAAATCCTATGGAGTGTTGTTCTACTCTGAAACACACGGGGTTGCCATGAGTCCGAATTGACTTGATGGCGACTGGTATGTGTCTAAAACAGTGCCAAGACTCTTTCAGTTCACAAACTCACTACTGAATTATATATTTTTACCATAGTTATTATTCCACATAGGCACTGTGAATACTGTATAAACAAGGCCTAGTCCTTTCATCAAAGAATCTATTTAATGAGGGAGATGATATATTAACAGTAAAACGCAATTCAGCTTCATACGAAACATTTTGGTAAAAGGCATACCAGTTACTGTGGAAACACAGAGGGACTGTAAGTCCAACTTGGGCATTGGGTAAATTTCCCCCAAAAAGGTTTCACTTAGGTTGCATCATGAAAGATATGCCAGAGCTGACAACAGAGAAATGGGGCAGCTTGTTGGAAATATTTAATTCAAAATACTGAAGGTAAGTATTCTGCACTTCTCAAAAGTAGAAATATTCCCTGACCAAGTTATTTCTAGCTAGTTGTACAGCTTGTAAGTGCCAGAGATACCGCCACCCAGGCAAAGGGGTCTGAAAGAGGAAATGGATAAATGAACTCCCATAACCCTAAAAATTAGTCCTTTTCTTCTGGGAGAGTAAATTTATTTAGAGCTAAAACTGGAAAACACTGGATTCACATGTTTGCCAACAAGTTTACAGGTTGTTGACTTGGTTTGGTTTGTTTTAAACCAAAGCCATAAAAATTCTACCAACTGTAAAGAGAAATCAAAGTTAACCTGAATCTTCAAAGAATCTTTTAAAAAATGACTTATTTTAACTCAGCTGAGTTAAATTCAACTCAAAACTATTTTCTGAACTGGTAACTGTGCTGGCTGCAGACTGTAGAGCTTCAGGGAGACCAGGGCTCCTGTTTTCAGGGCACTTCAAATTGCTATGACTTATTTTCAGGGTCAGTATGATGACAGTCTGGACATGTTTAGAAAATGAGAGGAAAAACAAAGAATTAAATTGCAATTCTCAAAGGGCAAGGAAATACCCATCAAAAACAACGACCTTTGTATTAAATGTTACCTGAATGTGTCATTTATATTTGGATAATGGACATTTGATGACATCTGACTTCTCTTTTCCATTATAGAAGTGTTTTTGTGTGTGAACATTATTTATGTCATAGGAAATTTAGCCAATATTTAGCCACTTTTATTATTTCAGAGTGACACTTGTAATCCTTCTAAATATGAAGTCCAAGTAATTTTGGTGTTTATTCTTACACTCTGCGAGACTGAATATGAGTAACTGTGTCTCACATGGAAATAGCTGAAATGTAAGTTGCATGTAAGAAGAACTTTTCAATAATAAGTGAGTCTAACGTATTATTCATTCCAAATTACTTAATGCAATGTTTGGGGTATTGCCGTTATAAGTAATAGGAAGAGCTTCTGAAATGCTATCAAAACACAAGGCTACAATAATTTTTCAAGGACCTCCATATCCGTATACATTAAATATCTCAGAACCACCAGGACTCTTAGTCCAGTAGAAAGAAAATAGACTTTGTCTTCATAGGTCTGGGTTTAGATGCGATGCCTCTACTAAATAGCTGAGCCACAATGGGCAAGTTAATAACCTCTGCAAGTCCCAGTTTCTTAAACTGTAAAAGGCATATAATGATTTATGGAGAGATTCTTATTAATATTATAATTAATATACAAATTACTAACATATTCCTTGCTTAGTCAATGTGTGACTTTTACCTAATATGACATTTCCTTTAACACTCACGTTACAATAGCTCTACCCTTCATTTGCCAAATTAGCAGGGACACTACTATTTTTTCTAGAAGTAACCTCAGTAAATGTTCATGAGAATCTCTAGGAGTCTTAGTTAGTCCTGCTGTAACAGAAACGTCACAAGTGAGTGGCTTTAAAGAGGAGAAAATTATTTTCTCACAGTTCCGGAGGCTGGAAGTCCAAATCAAGGTCTTGGCTGTGTCTATTCTTTCATTGTAGGTGGTCTCAGGTGCTCATTTTTTCCCTGGCTTGTAGACAATTCTCTTATGGCATCTGTGTTGCCTGAGTTAAGTGTCTCTGTGTCTAATCTGATCTTGTATAACTCAGAAGTAATTAGATTGAGAACTCATCTTACTTGGATGTGACCTAATTAACATAATAAAAACCCTATTTCCAAACAAGATTATATCCACAGGTTAGGATTTCAACACATATTTTTGGGGGACACAATTCAATCTATAACTCTAGATTTGCTTATATTAATACTTGTCAATATATCAGAAATTCTTCTTGCTTTTTTGTCGCCACATACCAAATTATAGAGACTTTGACCTAACCCTTGAGATAGGACTCAGGAACCACATGGCAAAATATCAGAAAATTCCCTCACTTGGTCTCAGGTCAAACCCTATTGCCACTTTAGCAACAATGGTGGGACACCAGTGCCACCAATCCCTATGCTAAAGCCTTGACAATGTGGGGTGATATGGCCTGCACTGAGCTACTCGCTTTCACCTGGTGCACGGATTTTCCATTCTGGTAATATACTCAGGTTCTGTTGATTTTCAAGCTATATAAGAATTCTACCACAAATAAACTGCCAACGCCCTGGTCCTTAGGACATTTTTATCACTGTAGCTTTCCACTGGTGCCAAGGTGACTGGAGCGGGGTTCATGTGAGCATCAGTTATTTGCTAAGCCTGTGTCTTCCAAAGACACAGAACTTATGGCAGAATCTGAGTGTCTAGTTCAGAGCTTCATCCTTTGGAGTGAATTTTCTCTTACAGTCCTATTCTCTTGTCTGCAACCTAGCCTCTGGATGGTTCTTCTTACTTTTTTATGTGATTGAATTTTTATATATTTCGTATGGAAATCTGTGGGGTGACTGCACCAGGAATTCTCAAAGGGCTAGAAATACATATCAAATAATTCTTTGTATTAAATGTTACTTAAACATGGACATTTGATGCTGTTATGGATTGAAGTGTGTCCACCCAAAATGTGTGTCGACTTGACTAGGTCATGATTCTCAGTGTTGTGTGGTTGCCCTCCATTTTGTGATCTGCTGTGATTATCCTATGTGTTGTAAATCCTAACCTCGATGATGTTGATGAGGCAGAATTAGAGGCAGTTATGTTAATGAAGCAGGAAGCAATCTACAGGATTAGGTTGTATGTTGAGTCAATCTCGTTTGAGATATAAAAAAGAGAGTGGAGCAGAGAGGAGAGGGACCTCATGTCACCAAGAAAGAAGTGATGGGACTTGAGCTCATCCTTTGGAACCAGTGTCCCTGCACTGAGAAGCTCCTAGACCAGGGAAAGATTGATGACTGGGATCTTATCCCAGAACAATAGAGAAAGAAAGCATTTCCTAGGAGCTGTAGCCCTGAATTCAGACTTCTAGCCTCCTAGACTCTGAGAAAATAAATCTCTGTTTGTTAAAACCATCCACTTGTGGTATTTCTGTTATAGCAGCACCAGATAACTAAGACAGATGTCTACTACATTTTACAAGTGTGGTTGAGTGTGAACAGGACAGAAAATCTCTTTAGTCATGTCACAGGAGATTTAGCCAATGTCCGTTTTTATAAATTACACGAGTATAGAAAACTCTTCAGTTAACAAAGGTTTCCACGGGCAGGGACTGAAGAAATCTATTGCAATCTTGCAAATAGCATACTACTGCAGAAAAACCATTCAACTTTAAATAAGAAGATCTGGGTTTACAACTTGAATCAACTATTAGGATCTGTGTATATTTAGTCAAAATATGGAATCTAAGCCTCAGCGACCTCTTTCATAATATGAGATTTTTAACTCTGCTTTGTTAATTTCACAGGTTGTTATGAGCATCGATATGACATTTGTTGTTGTTAGATACCGTCAAGTCCTTTCCGACTCATAGCAATTCCATGCACAACAGAACAAAACATTGCTCAATCCTGTGCCATCCTTACAATCATTGTTATGCTTGAGCCCATTGTTGCAGCCACTGTATCAATCCATCTCCATGAGGCTTCTCCTCTTTTTCGCTGACCCTCTACTTTACCAAGCATGATGTCCTTTTCCAGGGACTTGTCCCTCTTGATAACATGTCCTAGTACGTAAGACAGAGTCTCACCATCCTTGCTTCTTATGAGCATTCTGGTTGTACTTCTTCCAAGACAGATTCGTTCATTCTTTTAGCAGTCCATAGTATATTCAATATTCTTCACCAACACCATAATTCAAAGGTATCAATTCTTCTTCAGTCTCCCGTATTCATTGTCTAGCTTTCACATGCATATTAGGCAATTGAAAACACCTTGGAGAAAACTGCAAAACACTACTGCAAGAAACCAAAAGAGATCTATATAAATGGAAAAAACATACCATGCTTATGGACTCAACATTGTGAAAATGACAGTTCTACCCAAAGCAATTTACAAATACAATGCAATGCTGATCCAAATACCAACAGCATTCTTAAAGAGATGGAAAAACTAATCATTAACTTTATACGGAAAGAGAAGAGGCCCCGGACGAGTAAAGTGCTATTAAAGAAGAAGACTAAAGTAGGAGGACTCACATACCTGACCTCAGAACCTACTATACAGCTATGTTAGTCAAAACAACCTGATACTGGTACAATGACAGATACATTGACCAATGGAACAGAATTGAGACCCAGTTGTAAATCCATCCACCTACGGTCACCTGATCTTCCACAAGGGCCCCAAGTCCATCAAATGGGGAACAGATAGTCTTTTTAACATATGGGGCTGGCAAAACTGGATGTCCATTGGCAAAAAAAGGAAGCAGGACCCATACCTCACACCATATACAAAAACTAATTCAAAATGGATCAAAGACCTAAATGTAAATCCTAAAACTACAAAGTTCATAGAAGAAAAAATAGGATCAATGCTAGATGCCCTAATACATGGCATTAACAGGATACAAAACATAACCAACAACACATAAACTCCAGAAGATAAGCTAGATAACTGGGATCTTCTAAAAATTAAACACTTATGCTCATCAAAATACTTTACCAAAAGAGTAAAAAGACAATCTACAGACTGGAAAAAAAAATTCGAACATTACAAATCAGACAAAGTTCTAACCTCTAAAATCTACAAGAAAAACCAACACTTCTACAGCAAAAAGACAATTAATCGAATTGAAAAATGGGCAAAGGAAATGAACAGACACTTCATCAAAGAAGACATTCAAGCAGCCAACAGACACATGAGGAAATGCTCGTGATCACTAGCCATTAGAGAAATGCAAATCAAAACCACAATGAGATATCATCTTACCCCAGCATTACTGGCACGAATCTAAAAAACTGGAAATAAAAACTGTTGGAGAGGCTACAGGGAGATCAAAAGTATTATGCACTGCTGGTGGGAATGCAAAATGATAAAACTATTTTGGAAAATGATATGGCACTTCTTTAGAAAGCTAGAAATACCATATGATCCAGGAATACCACTCCTAGGAATATATCCTAGAGAAATAAGAGCCATCACACGAATAGACATATGCACACCCATGTTCACTGCAGCATCGTTCATAATAGCAAAAGGATGGAAACAACCTAGATGCCCATCAAGAGATGAATGGATAAACAAACTATGGTACATACACACAGTGGAGTACTACGTAATGATAAAGAACAACGATGAATCTGTGAAGCATCTCATAACATGGATGAAACTGGAGGACATTATACCAAGTGCAATAAGTCAATCACAAAGGGACAAATACTGTATGAGACTACTACTGTAAACACTCATGAAAAGGCTTACACACAAAAAGAAACAATCTTTAATGGTTACCAAGGAGGGGAGGGTTGGGGGTGGAACACTAAATAGACAATAGATAAGTGGTGACTTTGGTGAAGGGTAAGAGAGTACACAATACTGGGGAAGCCAACACAGCTTGTACAAGGCAAGGTCATGGAAGTTCCATAGACACATCCAAACTCCCTGAGGGAGCAAATTGCTGGCTTGAGGGCTGTGGGGACCATGGTCTCAGGAAACATCTAGCTCAACTGGCATAACGTAGTTCATAAAGAAAATGTTCTACATTCTACCTTGGTGAGTAGCGTCTGGGGTCTTAAAGCTGTGAGCAGCCATCTAAAGTACTCCAGTTGTCTCACCCCTTCAGGAGCAAGGGAGAATGAAGAAAACAAGATACAAGGGAAAGATTAGTCCAAAGGACT
>NW_004443959.1:5386775-5391311 GCF_000243295.1 Trichechus manatus latirostris | reverse complement strand
ATTCCTTATGAGCACAATTAAGTGTTCTGGAATTCCCATTCTTTGCAATGTTATCCATAATTTGTTATGATCCACACAGTCGAATGCCTTTGCATAGGCAATAAAGCACAGGTAAACATCTTTCTGGTGTTCTCTGCTTTTAGCCAAGATCAGTCTGATATCAGCAATAATATCCCTCGTTTCACATCCTCCTCTGAATCTGGCTTGAATTTCTGGTAGTTTCCTGTCAATGTACTGCTGCAGTGATCTTCAGCAAAATTTTACTTGTGTGTGATATTAATGATACTGTTCAATAATTTCTGCATTCAGTTGGATAACCCTTCTTTGGAATGGCTATAAATATGTATCTCTTCCAGTTGGTTGGCCAGATAACTGTCTTCCAATTTCTTGGCATAGGTAAACGAGCCCTTCCAGAGCTGCATTCATTTGTTGAAATATCTCAATTGATATTCTATCAATTCCTGAAGCCTTGTTTTTTGCCAATACCTTGAGTGAAGCTTGGACTTCTTCCTTCGGTACCATCGGTTTTTGATCATATGCTACCTCCTGAAATGGCTGAATGTCAACCAATTTTTTTTGGTAGAGTGGCTCTGTGTATTCCTTCCGTCTTTTTTGATACATCCTGTGTAATTTAGTATTTTTCCCGTAGAACCCTTCAATATTGCAACTCAAGGCTTGAATTTGTTCTTCAGTTCTTTCAGCTTGAGAAATGCCAAGGGTGTTCTTCCCTTTTGGTTTTCTATCTCTATCTCTTTGCATATTTCATTATAATACTTTACTTTGTCTTCTCGAGCCACTCTTTGAAATCTTCTGTTCAGTTCTTTTACTTCATCATTTCTTCCTTTTGCTTTAGCTACTCAACATTCAAGAGCAACATTCAGAATCTCTTCTGACATCCATTTTGGTTTTTTCTTTCTTTCCTGTCTTTTTAATGACCTCTTGCTTTCTTCATGTATGATGTCCTTCATGTCATTCCACAACTCATCTGGTCTTTGGTCATTAGTGTTCAATACCTCAAATCTATTCTTGATATGTTCTCTAAATTCAGATCAGATGCTTTGGCTCTCATGGACTTATTCTAATTTTTTTTTCAACTTCGACTTGAACTTGAATAGGAGCAATTGATGGTCTGTTCTGTAGTCAGCCTCTAGCCTTGTTGTTACTGATGATATTGGCTTCTCCGTTGCCTCTTTCCACAGATGTAGTCAATTTGATTCCTGTGTATTCCATCCGGCGAGGTCCATGTGTACAGTAGCTATTCATGTTGTGGAAAAAAGATATTTACAATGAAGAAGTCTTTGTTCTTGCAAAACTCTACCATGCAATCTCTGGCTTTGTTTCTATTACCAAGGCCATGTTTTCCAACTAATGATCCTTCTTTGTTTCCAACTTTTGCATTCCTACCAAGAGTAATTATCAATGCATCTTGATTGCATGTTCCATCAATTTCAGACTGCAGAAGTTCGCAAAAATCTTCAGTTTCTTCATCTTTGACCTTAGTGGTTGGTGCCTAAATTTGAATAACAGTTGTATTAACTGGTTTTTCTTGTAGGTGTATTGATATTATCCTATCACTGACAGCTTTGTACTTTAGGATAGGTCTTGAAATGTTCTTTTTGATGATGAAAAAGACACCACTCCTCTTCGATTTGTCATTCCCAGCATAGTAGACCATATGATTGTCTGATTCAAAATGGCCAATACCAGTCTATTTCAGCTCACTAATGCCTAGAATATCAATGGTTATGCATTCCATTTCATTTTTGACAACTTCCAATTTTTGGAGATTCATATTTCGTACATTCCATGTTCCAATTATTAATGGATGTTTGTAGGTGTTTCTTCTCATTTTGCCATGCTATATCAGCAAATGAAGGTTTCGAAAGCTTGACTCCCTCCATGTCATTAAGGTTGACTCTACTTTGAGGAGGCAGCTCTTCCCCAGTCATATTTTGAGTGGCTTCCAACCTGAGGAACTCATCTTTTGGCACTAAATCAGACAGTGTTCCTTTGCCATTCATAAGGTTTTCATTGGCCATTTTTTTCAGAAGTAAACTGCCAGATCCTTCTCCCTAGTTGTCTTAGTCTGGAAGCTCCACTGAAACCTATCCACCAAAGTTGAGCCTACTGGTGTTTAAAATACTAGTGGCAAAGCTTCCAATATCATAGCAACAGGCAAGCTACCACACGAGAAACTGACAGACACATGGTGGTCAATATAGCATATTATATTATATAATAGGTAGTATTTATTTGTAAATAATAAAATGCCCATCAAATATAAAGATTGTTGTTATATCTCTTGCTATTGTTAACTCAATCTTCCTTATTTCTCATATTGAGACATGGTGGTCAGAAAGGTTAAGACGTTTACCAAGATCACATGACTGATAAGGTTCACCTTACATTCATCTAGTGCAATATACTTTCCTCATAACATAATACATTTTGATGACATACAAGAAAATCATTCCAGGAGCATCTATTATTTATATTTTAATGATTAAATTAATATTTATAATTTCTGAATATGTATAAATGAATTTTGTATAATTTATTCAAATTTCAAATAAAAAATTATCATATTTTAACACAATGTGCGCCTTCTGCATTTGTTTGCCGGCTGTGCCCTCCCCCTGCACAAGAACCACCATTCCAATCCTCTTCCACCTATTGCTCAAAAAAAAATTTAATACAGTACACTTATAAAAATACCTTTCAGAGGGAGGGAAGCCTGGCAAACAAATGCAGAAGGTGAGTGTTATTTGCATAAAATACGGTATTTATGATTTTTAACAACTAGTTCTGATATTCCCATTTTAACCAGAAGAGGCCACTATGACCCAACTTAATGGATTACGATTGCATAAAATAATTCCATTTGGTTTAAAAAATTGCCAAGCACTTCAAAAGGTGATAGGAAATATGTCTTTCTTTATTTTTTCCAGTCAGCCATCCCTTGCATCTGAGAGTAGTAATTGTAGACATTCCTGCTTCTGACTCCTCAGAAGAAGGCAGGGTTTTAGAGATAGACTTAAATTCAAGTCTTGGACTTACCCCACACATGAACTGTTTAATCTTAGCAAGTAACTTAAAGTTTTCCATTTTTATTAAAAAAAAAAGATAGTAATATCTAGCTTGCTAGGTTTGTAAAAGATTAAAATAGCTATTTCCCAGAAACTACTTAAAATAGTATCAGTCCCATTGAAGAAGATAAACAAATATCTGTTCCTGTACATTTAGAATCTTGATACATCATTGTTCATACCTATCCCTTTGTCTCCAAGTATTTTTTTTTTTGCTGTGTACATTCTCAACAAAAACAACAAAATAAATATCATATATTTTTTTTTTTTTTTTTTTTAGGAATCCTAAAAAGGTTTAAGAGGCCTGGTGATGCAGTGATTAAGAGCTCAACTGCTATCCAAAAGGTAGGCATTTCGAATCCACCAGCTGCTTCTTGGAAACCGAATGAGGAAGTTCTACTCTGTCCTATAGGGTCACTATTAATCGGAACTGACTCGATGACAATGGGAAAAATGTTTATGTACAGTTACCCGAGAATGGAGAAATGGATGGAAGGCTAAATTCCAGATTGTTTACGAGATTAATATAGACAAGTGTGAAAAGTGACTGGTAAGTGTACATTAGGGGTTTATCAATTTTTTATCTATTTCTTTTTTTACCAATTAATATATACCAAAAAACCAAACCCATTGCTATCAAGTAAATTCCAACTCATAGCGACCCTACAAGAAAGAGTTTTCAAATGAGCAGCTGGTGGATTCGAGCTGCCGACCTTTTGTTTAGCAGCCAACCTCTTAACCACTGTACCGTCAGGGCTCCAATTAATATATACTACATTTTAAATATAAAAATTAACTAATTAATTAAATTATTAATTAACAATAGCAAATTAGCAATAGCAACTAATTTTGCTTTAGATATCTCTCTATTTCAATAATCATTCAGAGAATGAAAGTTTGTGGAACTGAAAAGTAAGTATGAAAGTAAATGGTTATTTTGTGGCCGGCCAGAATGAGCCTAAACTATCCTTTTGGATTAAAATTGTTTAATTTTGCTTTCTTTTATTATATTACAAAAAAAAAAAAGGTAATAGGGTATATTTGCAATGAACAAAGAATTATTCAGTGAATAAGATATAAGATACAGAAACCTGGAAGAGGTAAGTCTGTTTTTAAGAGCACCAGTGATAAAGATGAGAAATTTATGCTAATGACTTTCCCAAAATTTGCAGCTTCCCATAGTAATTTCTGAAAACCCTTGTCAGCCAAAAACATAAGAATATAATAATTATACTTCAAATCTTATTTTAATGACTTCTGGATAGTCCCTTTACAGCTCCACCTGCCTCACAAGTTGCACAGTATCAATGATGTGGTTCAAAGTAGGAATGAGAGTTTTGTCCTTAAAAAAATCCATCACGGGACTTCCGGCAAGATGGCGCTCTAGGCAGAAACACCACGCCGTCCCTCCACAACAAAGATCCGAAAAACTAAGCCAAACAGAGAATCA
>NW_004443959.1:5361160-5377955 GCF_000243295.1 Trichechus manatus latirostris | reverse complement strand
AACCAATGTCATAAAACAGCATGTGTGTTACTGTTACATGAGAAACAATCTGTTCTGTAAGCCTTCACCTGAAGTACAATAAAATATTAAAAAAAATAATAATAATAAATTGCCAACTATGTCAGGAAAAAAAAAAAATCCATCACAATTTTATATCTTTTTAGTTTTCAAATACTCCTATATTTGAAATAAATACTTCTACATTTATCATGCCATTTATGAATTCACCTAAATGAATGTATTATTAAAGATGGAGAGGTCTACAGTATCTATTCTTTAAATATATTCAATTTTGAATTTGTCACGTGGTCTCTTTTACTTATAGATAGATAGATGATAGATAGATGATAGATAGAAGACAGATAGATAGATAGTGAGAGAGATAGAGAGATAGTCAGTCACCATTGAGTCAACTCCAACTCATGGCAATCTTATGTATAACAGAACAAAATATTGCTCCTTACTGTGTCATCCTCATGCTTGCTGGCAAGTTAGAATCCATCTTTGTGGCTATTGGGACAATCCTTCTATCTCACTGACATTCTCCCTCACCCTCACTATCACTGCTTCACAAAACATAATGTCCTCCTCCAGTAATTGATCCCTCCTAATGATGTGTATACCGAGCCCTGGTGGTACAGTGCTTAAGACCTATGGTGAGCTATGACTGCTAACCAAAAGGCTGGAAGTTTGAATCCACTAGCTGCTCCTTGGAAACCCTATGGGCAGTTCTACTTTGTTTTATAGGTTCGCTATAAGACAACCCGATGGCAATGGGTTTTTGGAATAATGTGTATAAAGGAAGTGAGGCAGACAATGCTTTGTTGTGATCCACAAGGTTTTCATTGGCTAATTTTTGAAAGTAAATTTCCAGGCCTTTCTATCTTGCCTATCTTAGTTTAGGAACTTTATAAAAACCTGTCCATCATAGGTAACCCTGCTGGTTGAAATACCGGTGGCATAGTTTCCAGCATCAAAGCAATATGCAAACTACCATAGTAGAGAAAACTGACAGAGAAGTGGTGGTATTTATTTATAAATAGCATAAATATACTGGGACTATTTCACACAACATAAAAATTAAAGTTACAATTTCATCAGAATCTTCTGCATTCTCCAGTGTTAGGACCTACTTTCAAGAGTCTCGTGGCTAACATTCCCTCATTTTTATTGGACAATTGAAAACATATATTGTTTCTAATCCATATTCTACAAAAAGAAATGATATTGCTCAATTTATTATTTGAGCCCCATATATATTTGTTATCAAGGATCATACAAAAAAAATATAGAATATAAGAATGCTAAACAAAATATTAGCAAACTGAACCTAATTAAGAGTTAATACATCACGGTCAAGCTGGATTTATCCTGAATAAATGGATGATTTAATGTTAGAAAATCATAAATGAAAATCATCACACTAACAATTTAAAGACGAAAAAATTACAATCATCTCAATAAATGCAAAACAAAGCATTTGCTAAAAATTATAACATAAATTCATTAAAAACACTTAAGAATTTAGGAATATAAGAGATCTTGCTTGGCCTGACAAAGAGTCTCTATTTAAAAAAAAAAAAACTTTCAATACATATTTTCATAAATGGGCAAATGTTAAAAATCAGTAATAAAACAAGAATGTCCACTTTACCTCTTGAATTCAACATTGTCTAGAGGCCTTAATCAAGGAATAAAAGAAGAAAACATTGAAAGAGATGTAAAGTTTGGATAAGAGGAAATAAAACTGTGACAACTTGCAAATCATTCAATTGTCTAATAGAAATCTTCAAAGCATTTAGAAACAAAACAGTTTAACAAGATAGCTGAGCACAAAATTCAATAGCATTACTGTAGATTAGTAACCAAGACTTGAAAATTATGATTTAAATAAATGTCATTTATAATAGCAATAATAAGTATAAAGAACCTAGGGTTAAGCTATTAAAAATAAATACAAGCAGTTCCTGGGTTATAAACGAGATAGATTCCTAAATCTTTTTTTTTTTTTTGGCCTTTTATTATTATTATTATTTTTTTATTGTACTTCAGGTGAAGGCTTACAGAATGAATAGTTTCTCATGAAACAGTAGTACACGTATTGTTTTATGACATTGGTTAACAACCCCACAACAAGTCAGCCCTCTCCCTTCTCGACGTTTTTTTTTTTTTTGGTGAAAATATACAAAGCCAAAGATACACCATTTCAAAAAATTTCTACATGCACAGTTCAGTGACATCGACTACAGTCTTCCAATTGTGCTGCTATTCTCACTTTAGATGAAGGCTTACAGAACAAAACAGTTTCTCATTTAACAGTTAGTACACGTTGCCCTATGACAATGGTTAACAACCTCACAACACATCAACACTATCCTTACTCAACCTTGGGTTCCCTATCACCAGCTTTCCTGTCCCCTTCTGCCTTCTGGCCCTTGTCCCTGGACTGCTGTGCCTCATTAGCCCCATTTGGTTTTATGGGGCTGTCTACTCCCCAGCTGAATGGTGAACCTCGGAAATGACTTCACCAATGAGCTAAAAGGGTGTCTGGGGGCCATACTCTCGGGGTTTCTCCAGTCTCCTTTAGGCCAGTAAATCTGGTCTCTTTTTTTTTTTTTTTTTTTGTGAATTAGAATTTTGTTCTACATCCTTCTCCAGCTCTGTCCAGAACCCTCTGTTGTGATCCTGGTCAGAGCAGTCAGTGGTGGTAGCTGGGCACCATCTAGCTGTACTGGACTCAGTCTGATGGAGGCCTTGGTAGCTGTGGTCCATTAGTTCTTTGGACTAATCTTTTCCTTATATCTTGTTCTCTTCATTCTCCCTTGCTCCTGAAGGGATGAGACCAGTGGAGTATCTTAGATGGCTGCTCACAGGCTTTTAAGACCCCAGACACTACTCACCAAGGTAGAATGTGGAACATTGTCTTTATAAACTGTGTTATGTCAATTGAGCTAGATGTTCCCTGAGACCATGGTCCCCACAGTAAATCTATTTTTATGTCTAATTTGTAGGTAAGTTGGAAAAGGTACGTAGGGTTCTTATTTAGCATCAGTTAGTCAAATGTTTCCACAACTCATCTGTCAGTTTGTTGTGCTGCCGTGGCTTGTGTGTGCAGGGAGACGTGGGAAAGCAAAGCATGTTTGAGGGAGGTCAGTGGGTTCCTGTGGTTGCAGCTCATGGTTCCAGGTTATGAAGGGAAGAGCTGGGTTGGGTGTTATCACTTGGGGTGTGGTTACTGCAGATTTACTGGCGTGGTTAGCAAACTGTCCTCCAGAGAGTTAAGGGGAAATTCCCAGGCTCTCCAAGTCCCTGTTTCATCTGAGAAACTCTTTAATACATGAGAAATAAGTGGTATAAAATTGTCTATCTGGAGTGGGGAAGGGAGTCCTTAATAAAACACAGTTTCTTCCTATCCCCTCTTCCTAAATTTATACTTTGGTGAAATGGCACCAAAATATAAAGAAATTTAACTTTATCTCTCATTGATATGCTTTCATTGATGTTTTCATTGTCTAATCAAGACTCCATGAGGTGGGCTATGCAACTTTTTAAGGTCCCCTACCTGGTAAATCCACCACCTGTCTGTCAGTTTGTCAAAATGTGGTGGCTTGCATGTTGCTGTGATGCTCGCAGTTATATCACTGGTAATTCAAATACCAGCAGGGTGTGGACAAGTTTCAGCAGAGTTTCCAGACTAAGACAGACTAGGAAGAAAGATCTGGTCATCTACTTCTTAAAAAATTTAAAAAAAAAATTAGTCAGTGAAAACCTTATAAATAGCAGCAGAACATTGTCTGATATAGTTCCAGAAGATGAATCCCTCTGGTTGGAAGGCACTCAAAATATGACTAGGGAAGAGCTGCTTCTTCAAAGTAGAATTGACCTTAATCACATGGATGGAGTAAAGCTTTCGAGACCTTCGTTCACTGATGTGGCATGACTCAAAAGGAGAAGAAACGACTGCAAACATCATTACTACACTGTTTTGAAGATCAAAGTAAAAACTGGAAAATGTTTTATGTTATTATATTGTCAATTTATGTGACCTTATTGTGACATTATTTTGTTTTTCCATGATTGCCATTGAGGCTATGCATCTTTTCATACATGTAATAAATATACATAATGCCTCTATCATAAGATGTTTGCTTAGTTCTTTGGTTCCCTTTTTAAAATTTGGTTTTTGTCTAGGTTTAATTGATTTTTTTCAGAACCTTTTTATCTAATTAGAATATTAATCATTTGTTACTTGTATGTACTGCAGCTATTTTATTTCCTTTTCGGAATTGACTTTTTTTTCTTCCAATAAACAACAGCTTTTCATTTTAATGTATTTGAATTTACTAAAATTTTCTTTATGATTAATGCTTTTTTAGTGATGTAGTCCTGAGGTCGTTATGCTTTTCTCCTATGTATACTTCTCAGATTTTAAAGATTTTCCTTTAATATCTCAATCTTAGATCCATCTGAACTTTTTTGTGTGTTTATGGTATAAGGTAAGAACAAAGTTTCATTTTTTCTATATGAATTACCAATTGTTCCAGCAATAGTACTGAATAATCCCTCCTTCATCTGGTAAATTTCAATGCCATCTATATCATATGTTAAATTTCCTTAAATGAATGGGTTTACTTCTGCACGCCTTATTCTCCTTCACTGCTTTTTTTTTTTTTAATCTTTCCCTTTATTTCCTGGTGTCCTAGTTATTATAGCTGTATGTTTTTATGCCTGATCGGATAAACAGTCTCACCTAATTCTTAGACCATATCTGTTCTTAGAGTTTAGTTTTCCACATAAATTTTAAAATCGTCTTCTCAAGTTATGTAAAAACTTTGCTGAGATTCTCTTTGAAATTGCATTAAATCTAGAAATCATTATGGGAGAAAATGACATTTTAACGATACTGCATCTTCTCATTTATGATTATTGTATTTCTCCATTTATTTAAGCCTTTTAAATATATTTTAATGAAGTTTTACAATTTTCTTTATAAAATCTTTTCTATCATTTTATAATTATACTGGCAGTTCCCATATTACTAACGTCTGACTTACAGACAACTCAGACTTAAGAATGGACTGCCATAAAGCCTCCTACATTAGAAATTTGAGTTAAATACTTATAATGGTTGGTAACAAAGAATGCAGGCACTACTTCGTGATGCTTATGAAAACGTTGCACAGTTTGGTGGTGATTCTTAAGTGTTTTATATGCATAGAAAGGTAAACTATATACTATATACTAAGACGAATATTTGACTGTTGTTACTGTTGGGTGTCGTTGAGTTGGTTCTGACTCGTTGCCAACCCATGTACAACAGAACGAAATACTGCCCGGCCCTCTGCCATCCTCAAAATCCTTGCTATGTTTGTGCCCATTGTTGCAGCCACTGTGGCAGTTCATTTCATTGAGGGTCTTCCTTTTTTTTGCTGACCCTCTACTTTACCAAGTATCATGCCCTTCTGGAGAGACAGGTCCCACCTGATAACGTGTCAAAAGTATGTGAAACGAAGTCTTGCCATTCTCGAGTCCAAGGAGCACTCTGTTGTACTTCTTCCAGGACAGATTTGTTCATTCTTCTGATGTTCCATGGTGTATTCAATATTCTTCATCAAAAGCATAATTCAAAGGCATCAGTTCTTCTTTAGTCTTCCTTATTCATTGTTCAGCTTTCACACGCATATGAGGTGATTGAAAATACCACGGTTTGGGTCTGGCATCTTTGCTTTTTAACATTTTAAAGAGGTTTTTGCAGCAGATTTACCCAGTGCACTATGTCATTTGATTTCTTGACTGCTGCTTCCATGGGCATTGATTATGGATCCAAGTAAAATGAAATTGTTGACAACTTCAATATTTTCTCCATTAATCATGTTGTCGCTTATTGGCCTAGTTGTGAGGATTTTTGTTTTCTTTATGTTGAGGTATAATCTATACTGAAGGCTGTAGTCTTTAATCTTCATCAGTAAGTGCTTCAAGTCTTCTTTGCTTTCAGCAAGCAAGTTTGTGTCATTTGTATATTACAGGTTGTTAACGAGTCTTCCTCCAATCCTAATGTGGAGTTCTTCATATAGTCCATCTTCTCGGATTATTTGCTCAGGATACAGATTGAATAAGCGTGGTGAAAGGATACAGCTCTGAGGCACATCTCTCCTGATTTTGAACCATGCAGTATACCTTGTTTTGTTCGAACGACTGCCTTTTGATCTATGTACAGTTTCCTCCTGAGCACAATTAAGTGTTCTGGAATTCCCATTCTTTGAAGTGTTATCCATAATTTATTATGATTTACATAGCCGAATGCTTCTGCATAGCCCGTAGAAAACAAGTAAACATTTTTCTGGTATTCTCTGCTTTCAGTCAATATCCATCTAATATCAGCAGTGATATCCCCATCTTATACATGAGGGAGCCCTGATGGCACAGTGGTTAAGAGCTCAGGCTGCTAACCATAGGTTGGCAGCTCAAATCCACCAGCTGCTCCTTGGAAACCCTATGGGGCAGTTCTATTCTGCTGTATAGAGTTGCTATGAGTCGGAATTGACTCGACAGCAATGAGTTTGGTTTTTGGTTATCGTATCTTGTAATATCAAGTTTTGTGAGTATGTGGATCAGTGATACACTGATATAATACACTCTTGATGAGAATATAAGTTGGTAAGATAATTTTGTAAAACCGTTTGTTACCATGTTAATGACATTGAACACTCACATATCTATGACTGAGCAATTCCACTTATTTGTATATAACCTATATACAAAATCTTGAATATATATGTTTATGTATGCATATATACACATATAATAATAACTCCACATCATTTTTTACAATAGTAAACAATGATATTTGACAGAAAAATGAATAAATATGTTGCAGTCACACAATGGAGTAACATATGGCAGGGAAAATGAATGAACTATAACTACATACAACTGGATGAATCTTATAAGTATGTTACAAAAGACACTATAATGTCGTTTTTATAAACCTAGAAGACAAACACAACTGAACAATGTATTAGTCATACATATGTACATATGTGATCAAACTAGATTAAGAAAAAGCAAGAGTATGATGAAGCAAGTTTAGAATTTCAGTTGGTTCTGGGAGATAATGGGGTGGACTAAGGAAGGAGACCACAAGAAGATGAAGTTCTAGATAATATTGTAGTTCTTAAGTTAAATGGTGGGTTCATAGTCAAATGGTAGATATATTATTTTGCTTCATAATGAACATATACCTATACTTATATATTTGCTTTTATTCTAATGGATATATAAAATATGTGACTCATAATCTGAATTTAAAAAAAAAACTTACCTGAAAAAACCATGATGAGAGCTTCAGTAATATTTATCAACATCAAAGATAAACTACATGACAGCCATCATTACATATTCCCATTTCTTCAATTTTTTATTTTAATTTTTTATTGTGTTTCTGTAAAAGTAACAAAATTGCCATTTCAATATTCTTCATGTTTTGAATCCAATGACATTAATTATATTTATCATGTTGTTCAACGATCATCATTATTCTTTTCCAAAATTTTTTCATTAACCTTAATAGAAGCTCAGTGTGTATTCCCATCTTTGAGTGACTTTTTGTGAGAGTTTTCCGTGTATTTCTTTGTTTCCTATTCTGTTGTACTGGGTTTAACTCTTTTAGAAGCAACAGATTGTGTCACACAACTTAAACATGAATTTTATTATGTTCATCTTTTATACTTTTTCTTGGTTTTGGCCAGCTATGCATTTAGAATTTAAAAGTGTATTGTATTAAATGAAAGTACAACATTTATAAATATGTTAGGAAAACATTACCCATAACATATAATAAGTGTCACAATAATTAAAGACACACACACACAAAACACAGAACATAATCATAATGGGGGAAAATTTTCAAAATATTATATTTTAGTATTTGGATAGTGTTATGGATTGAATTGTGTCCCCCAGAAATGTGTGTCAACTTGGCTAGGCCATGATTCCCAGTACTGTGTGATTGTCCTCCTTTTTGTGATCTGATGTGATTTTCCTATGCGGTGGAGATCCTACCTCTATCATGTTAATGAGGCAGGATTTGAGGCAGTTATATTAATGCGACAGGACTCAATCTACAAGATTAGACTGTGTCTTGAGTCAATCTCTTTTAAGACATAAAGAGAGAAGCAAGTAGAGAGACAGAAGGACATCATACCACCAAGAAAGTATTGCCAGGAGGAGAGCACGTCCTTTGGACCTGGGGTCCTGGTGCTGAGAAGCTCCTAGACCAGGGGAAGATTGATGACAAGAATCTTTCTCCAGAGCTGACAGAGAAAAAGCCTTCCCCTGGAGATGGTGCCCTGAATTCAGACTTCTAGCCTACTAGGCTGTGAGAATAAACTTCTGTTTGTTAAAGCCATCCACTGGTGGTATTTTTGTTATAGCAGCACTAGATAAGTAAGACAGATAATTTCCTGTAGCAATGACTTTTAAGCTATGACAAAATGCCAAATACAGTTGTCAAACTTATCTGGTGATTTATTGAGTTGTATGCACCTAGGCTGTGAATCATCCTCACTAGCCCAATTAAACACCAGCCAACATCTTCAGACCTGAATGTAAAAAGAAGTTATAGGATAGGATTGCCACAACCTTTACAATCCAGGACATACTTTAAAGAAATTAAAATATATGCAGCAGTGTTACAAGTAGCCTTATTCTGAATTCTGATAAAAAAAAAATCAATAAATAAACCCATAGACATAATTTAAATCATTAATGTTTTCTAATACGTTGTTGTTAGTTGCCATAGAGTTGATTCCAACTTACGACTACCCTATTGGTGCCGAGTAGACTGCTCCATAGGGTTTTCAAGGCTATGATCTTTCAGAAGCAGATCACCAGGCCTATCTTCTGAGGTGCCTCTGGGTGGGTTTTATTCATCAACTTTTTGGCTAGTAGTTGAGAGCTTAATCATTTGTGCCACTCAGAGACTCCTCCAAAAGAGAGAATGTGTGAAATTCAAATCAAATGTTTTTCTTTCCTGAAGAACCCTGCCCTGTGGTCTTGGTTGAAAAAAACATCATGCTGCATGCTACAACCATAATTAACTGGAGGGGCACCAGTCCGTAAACCCGATGCTAAAATGATGAAGCCAGATTAGTAGCTGGCCTGCTCTTGCACTCCAGGGAGATGAGACACTTGACTACGCCATCATGGTGATGTCATCTTGCTCATGCCTGGGCTACATGGATTTCTACATTTTTGTTTTGTTTTGTTTTCTTGTGGAAACATAGTAATTTTCCTTGTAAGAAACCACATGAATACTAGTCTGGCAACCTTAACCTAGCTCTTAAATTTATGCCTGGGATGAAACTATTTGCTTATGCAAATGCTTATTGAACCTCGATTTCTCTAGCAAAATACATAAGAGCATTATGATCTTTAAAATCTATAGTAATTAGCTTTTGTTTTTTAATTTCAAAGAAGTTTTCCTTTTTAATATTGATTTCATTCCTAGCACTATATATATATTTTTTTCTTTTAGAGCAGTACGGTCTCATACATATTTCAAAAATGTTGAAAAGCTATATGAATCAACAATATTCCACTTAAAAAGTTTTTAGGTTATTATTTTAAAATTTTTGTTATATTATCCAATGCCATAAAGTTGATTCCAACTCATAGTGACCCTATAGGACAGAGTAGAACTGCCCCACAGCGTTTCCAAGGTTGTAAATCTTTACAGAGACAGACTGCCACATCTTTCTCCAACAGAGTGGATGGTGGGTTTGAGCAGCCAACCTTTCGGTTAGCAGCCCAGCACTTACCACTGTGCCACCATTGCTCTTCATTATATTAAAAAAAAAAAAAAAAAAAAAAAAAAAAAAAACCCTTTTGCCTTCGAGTCATTTCCAACTCATTAGAAGGATACAATATCTGGAATATTATAAATATTAATATTTAAAACTAAAATTGTTGCTTCACTATTTTAATTGTGCAACTAATCACCAATAGAATATATATTTGTAATGATTTTATATCCACAAACATTCATTGAAATAGCTCTGGTGGCACAGTGGTTAAAACACTCATCTGCCTACCGAAAGGTCAGCGGTTCGAACCCACTAGCTGCTCCATGGGAGTAAGATGTAGCAGTCTGCTTCCCTAAAGATTACAGCCTTGCAAGCCTTATGAGGCAGTTCTACTCTGTCCTGTAAGGTCTGTATGAGTTGGAATCGACTCAACTGCAATGGATTTGGTTTTATCATTCATTCATTGAAAAATAAATTATCAAGCTCTTCTTTGGCATAGAAAACTCATTTTTTAATTTTTGTTTAACTCCTTATATTCATCTTTCAATCCCACTTTCTCCACATATTTCCATTCTCCTGTAATATACATGTGTTTGAATATCTTTTACTAATCACCTTATCATGCCTATCTAAATTAAAATGTATTAATTAGATTTTTAATATTTGTTTCATTTCCTGAAACTCTGTGTATTATAATTTTCTTCTGGAATGAGCCAAATTTATTATTATGATTGTGATTATCATTATTATTAGTATACAGTTAATCAATATGGTATGGATTTATTATAATATTTGATAAATAAATATGAAAGTAAAATGTAACTCTATCCCTTAGTAGAATAAGACCTTATAAAAATTCCATTGAATAAAAAGAGTTATACAGATAAACATGAATCATTTGACAAATATCATACTATCTTTTTTTGGAGGTAGAAAAAATAATCAAATTTAAGAAGAAGTAAGATCAGTATTGACTGTAATTAAAATAAATGTTTTATGGTATGATTTGATACACTGTTTTTCTTTTTGACTACTTCATTGAATAAAACACAATGAATCTGAAAATAATAATGTAGAAACTTTATCCATGGGTATTATGAACATAATATAAAAAATTTGGAATCCTAGGAAATGTTTCAGTTACTTTTTAAAAATCTGCATGACTAAAATATTCCTGCTTTGGCAGTTCAAAAGAAGAATTCTTTTTAAATAATGACTGGTCCACAGGATGAGTCTTAAGAATAGGTGGAAAGAGTGTGTTAGGTGTAAATTAATAAAAACAAAACTGTCATAGCATTAAACATTTATTATAGGATTTCTTTTTGTTTGTTCTCAGTAGTCTCTCCCTTAAAAATAACATTTTCTTCGAAAAAGGTCAAGAGTTGGAGGAGACAAAGTACTTAAATGAACACTATTAGTACTTCTACACACTACTCTAACATATATCTGAATTCAGAAGGATAACATGCTGATGAGGCAGAGAGGTCTGAAAACTATGTTTCTCTGAGACTCTCTTCCTTCTAAGGAAACCAATGCTCTGCCAAGCTTCAGGTAGATCTCGAATGTACATCTGAATAAGCATAGTGCTTACCTGTTCCAAGGCCTCTTAAATCTATAATATAATCATCGATCATGTAAACAGATGATAACAACAAACTGCTGTTGTTGCTGTTGTTAGTAAGTACACGAAGTTTTCATCAGTACAATAAAAAAAAAACAAACACCTGTTGCTGTCAAGTAGATTCTGACTCTTAGTGACCATTAGGATAGAGTAGAACTACCTCATAGGGTTTCCAAGGAACACCTGGTAGATTCAAACTGCTGACCTTTGGGTTAACAGCCAATCTTTTAACCACTAAGCCACCAGGGTTTCCATCAATACAATAGTAGGGTAGAAAAGATTATTTCTAGAGTCCCTGTCTTGTAATGGAAGACATCAGAGGATGCAAAGGTAGCACAGGATGAGTGTTGCCTCCCTCTATCTTGGGTATTGGCGGAGTCTGCCTCATCACAGACCTCATTTGCTTTAATTGCCTGCACTACACATTTCTCAAGAGGGTGTGAGAAGATTTAATCCAAAATCAGAAAATGTACTACAATACTTCCTTTGATAAAGTAGTATCTTAATGTGATATCACAATAACAACTTAGGCTAAATACAGCTATAATTTCTTTGCTACTACCAATGCCTCCATATCCTTTTCAGAGCTTTATGCTGTGCAGAAATGGAATATTCCTTTCAAATTATTATCATTCCTACTAATAAATGAATTTGGTGATTCTCTTGAGGCCAACAGGGTGAATGGTTTTGAATTTCACTCCCATCAAAAAGAGACATTTAGCCCAATAGATGGCACTGTGATATAAATTAGTGAAGTTATGAAGTTAAAGTAAGAAAATCCTAAAAAACAAAAAAAGTATTCACTATCTCTTTCCCCCTCAAGCAGACTTTATGAAGCATTAATCAATTCAGAGAGGCTAATAAAAAGCCTGGAAAATGAATCCCAATGTTATTTAAATTATGGCTATTTATCAGTAAACAGAGGAAATTTATGAGCCAGCTATTGAAGTATACTAAAAAGCAAACTGGTCAAAATGGATTTGGCCCCTGACAAAAGTTTGGGGATATCTTTGAGGCAAAAAATAATACTTGAATTTGTCATTGTTTACAAGGTAAACTCCATTATCATTTTTGTTTCAAGGAGTCAACTTTGACAATCCCTGCGTAGAAATCAAGTAGTCTACACAGCAGCTCCTTTTGTGAATCTTAAAATCCAGTCAGCTCTTTGCTTGAGATGGTGGTCTCTTTAATATGTCAGAAGAGCATTTGTCTGCCACAGTGAATTAACAGTTATTTTTGCTCTAAGTTAGAAAAACAATGGGACTGAATCAGTTTGACATGACATTTAGCTAGACATTACCAGAGATATTTTTACTGGTGAAGATAAAAAAAATAAAAGGAGAGAACACATAGTTCTAGATGATTCCAGAAGATGAAGATTGCCCAATAATCAGGAAGGAGCTGTGTGAGCTGAGACTGGTTAGAAACTGTGACAGTGTATTCTGATCACCAAAAGCCTTGGATATAAATAGTCTGGGAACATGTATAAAATGTTCCGCTATTGTCTTAGTCATCTACTGCTGCTATAACAGAAATGCCACAAGTGGATGGCTTCAACAAACAGAAGTTTATTCTCTCACAGTCTAGTTGGCTAGAAGTCCAAATTCAGGGCATCAGCTTCAGGTGGAAGGCTTTTTCTCTGTCAGCTCTGGAGGAAGGTCCTTGGCATCAACCTTCCCCTAGAGTAGAAGCTTCTCATCGCAGGGACTCTGGGTCCTCAGGATGTGCAATTCTCCTGGCTCTTGTTTCTTTGTGATATGCTGGCTTCTCTCTTTTATATCTCAGATGAGATTGGCTTAAGATACAGCCTAAATTTGTAGACTGAGTCCTGCCTCATTAACATAACTGCCGCTAATCCCACCTCATTAACATCATAGAGGCAGGATTTACAACACATAGGAAAATCATATCAGATGACAAAATGGTTGGCAACCACACAATACTGGGAATCATGTCCCAGCCAAGTTAACGCATATTTTGGGGGTACACATTCAATCCATAGCAGCTATTTACAAAGATTCATAGCCAGTATTAATTTGGTTTTCAGTAAAAATATAGAAAGAGAAGGACAGTGAATTATCATCACATTATGGTAAGGAAATCGAATGACATAGAAACTTGTCTTGCCTCAACTCAGAGCTGGCATTTGAAAGAAGAATTTGGTACCAGTACCAATGCTATTTTGGTATTTTATATGCAGATGATCTGTCAGTGATAAAAAGAGAATTTCTTCACTCTGAGAATTCTGATTTTATTTGAATTCAATTTTTTGCATACTGGGATGACATAAGGACCAGAATTTATATTCTTGTAACAGTGGATTTCTTTACACATCACCTCTGATGCACTGAAAGACCATGTGATATAGGAGGAAAAACTACAAAACTTGGAGTTAGAAGGGCTGAGCCTGATTCTAGTCCGGCCAGCTTGAGAGAAGGGAATCGGGAAGTAAGAGTCCGACTTCATCAGATATGGTCTTCCTCCCCTACACAAACCTGTCAAGGTACAGTTTTCAGTGAGGGTACTGCTGGCGCTCGGTAGGACAATTTCCTCTGAGAAAAATTCCAGCCGAAAGAGGAACAATGTTAGTACACAATTCTTTGTCTACCTCTGACTTGTATAATTAAAAGAATCACAATCCTCCTTATCGGAGAAACCCAAATAGGATGGCGGAGTTGTTCCTTGCCATTTTCTACAGATCCCACCTGAAAATGCACGTGCCTTGCAGGCGACACTATTGCAAGAAGAAATAGTGACATGTAGTGGCATTCCTTTCCATATTCAACAAAAGGTGAATCCGGAGTTCTGGGCATAAGAAAGGCCTGGATGAGCCCAGTCAGCCGCACTGGTTAAAATTACTTTAAAACTTACAGCACCTATTATAAACCAGAGACAATATCCCCTCTGCAAAGAAGCTTTAGAAGGTATCACACCTTTGGTGCATCGATACATAAAAACTGGACTTTTAAAATTTTGCCAGTTTCCATACAACACCCCTATCATACAGGTGTTGAAACCGAGGACAAGAGAATATTGGTCTGTTCGAGACCTGAGAAAAATCAACCAAATAGTAGAGGACATTCATCCGATTGTGCCAAACCCATATATTCTCTTGGTTACTATACCTAATCAATGTGCTTGGTTTTCAGTACTAGACTTGAAGGATGCCTTCTTTTGTATTCCTCTACACCCCGAGTCTCAGCCTCTATTTGCCATTGAATAGACTGATATTAAGACAGGGAATTACTGTGGGGGTACTAACTCAAACCCTGGGACCAGCCAGGTGACTCGTGGCCTACTTTTCAAAACAGCTGGACAGCACGGCCTGGGGATGGTCCCCTTGTCTTCCAGCCCTGGCTGCAACATGTGACCTGTTACAGGAAGCCAAGAAATTCACCCTTGGACAAAAGGTAGTCACCGGGCCAAACCTTCTAAAAACCATCTGGGATGCTACAAAGAGATGCCAGTTATGTGCAAGAAACAACCCGAGGACTGTGCCCCACCCAATGGAACCGAGAGTCCAACACTGAGGAACAAACATGGGAGAAGACTGGCAAGTAGATTTCACAGTGATGCCCCAGGCACCCGGGAATTTCAGGTACCTATTGGTTTTCGTGGACACTTACTCGCAGTGGGTAGAAGCTTTTCCTTTGTCCAACCAAACGAGCCCAAGAAGTGACCAAGGTGTTACTCAAAGAAATCATACCCTGTTTTCATCTTCCAATCTCAGTACAGAGTGACAACAGGGGAGCTTTTATGGCAACAGTCACCCAAGAAGTCAATAAGGTTTTAGATATAAATTGGAAATTACACTCAGCCTGGAGACCACGATCGACTGGAAAGACCAAAAAGATGAACCATACTCTGAAAAAGTCTTTGGCGAAACTTTGCTGGGAGACAAGCTCCACTTAGATACAAGTTCTCCCCATTGCCCTGCTCAGAATCTGAGTAGCCCCTCGAAGTGGGCTCAAATTGAGCCCTTACAAATTAATATATGGGAGACCATTCCTGAAAAAGTCGACTTTCCCCCACCTCGGTGATAACCGAGGTAGAGACTGGGTTCGTTCTCTGAGAGCTGTCATAAACACTGTTAATCAGTATGCTTTTTCTCATTTGTCTTTTCTTTCTGACACTCCCCTCCTCAAGTTCCAACCCAGAGATTGGAGATCAGGTCCTGTCGAAAACCTAGAAGAGTCAACCTCCAGAAGATCAACTGGCCCTTCAGTGGGAGGGACTTTTGAAGTTCTCCTGACCACCTACTCTCTGAAATTAACAAGAGTAGCTGCGTGGGTGCATCACTTGGGAGTAAAAGCAGCTCCTCCAGAAGAAGAGAAAGAAGCAGAAAACAAAGAGCCACCATACTCTTGTACTCCAGTTCAGGGCCTGAAGTACGAGTTCAAGAAGCCTACAACACAATGATTTTGAACTTATTTCCCTCTATCTTTCTGTTTTTCCAGGAGACCTGGACAGAAGAGGTGCCGGTGATTCTACAGGCAAAGGGGACATTGACCCTGCAAGCTGGGGACACGCTGACTCTCCCGTGTGTAGTCTCAACCCTAACTCCAGTAGGTCCAGTTAAGTGGGCCATAAAAGAGCCTGAAAGAGGAATCTTAAGAATAGTGATTATTCTAGCTTGTTTTTGTGTTCCCTGTTTTATGAGAATATTAACAAAAGGAACTATAAATACTCCTAAGGCTAGAAAAATGTTTACCCTGGTAAGTCGGGACGCCCCTTTTCCAAGCTCTGAAGACGATTGTCATCTAATTCACCAAGTCGCAGCCAATTTCCACTCTAACTCACCCCCCCACACGTATGGCCCCTAGTCGATACCAGAAAGTTTCTCACCACAGCGACGCCCCTAACCAGCAGGAAGTAGCCAGAAAAGAAGTGACCCCCTGTTTCCCAAGATTGAGAAGCTTCCAATAAAAGGGGGGATTGGAAGAGGCTGCACGGGCCTGGCTCACTATTACTTACTCCCCATTGCTAACCGCCACATTGTCTCATGATCTTGTTTCTCCAGTCTCTATAAAAGGTTTAAGATTAACCGATGTTCCTTCCTGGAGGGTGAAAAACAAGTGATAATGAGCTAAGGACGAAAAACCAAACAAAGCACCCATCTTGTGACAAGAAAAAACCAGGATGTCACCATATAATCCCCAAGGATGTCACCAGATAACCCCCAAAAATACCAGTAGGTTAACTCATCTAAGACATCGCCACCTCAGGGGAAAACTAACACAAACTTCTAAGATACGTAACCCTGTCCCTCTAAAAGCCTTTGGCCAATCTCCAGTGGGGGAGAAGTGTTTTTTGGAGGAGTCTATTCCCCTGTTTCCTATATATCGATATATAATAAACCTCTTGCTGCTCA
>NW_004443959.1:5348528-5351154 GCF_000243295.1 Trichechus manatus latirostris | reverse complement strand
AGGGACGGCGTGGTGCTTCTGCCTAGACCACCATCTTGCCGGAGTCTCTTCTCATTTATTTAAAAAAAATGTATTGCCGTGAATCCATTCTGACTCATAGCAACCCTATAGGACAGGGTAGAACTGCCCCGTAGGGTTTCCAAGGAGCAGCAGTGTCATCAAACTGCCAAACTTTTGGTTTACAGCCAAACTTTAACCACTACACCACCAGGGCTCCTTCTCATCTACAAACCAAAAACCAAAACCGACGTGGGGTAGAAAAGGTTATTTCTAGAGCCTCTATCTACACCAAAAGTCTATTATTATTTCTTTTTTTTAAATGTTGAATATAATAGATGCTGTAATTTTAATGACCTCATTGTCACAAATGATAAAGTATATTTTAGAATTAAAAGCTGAATTAGTCATTAGTACTTCTATGAATATAGCAGTGAATTTCTAGGTTTTCCTGACATCACTAACATTTTTGAAAATAAATTTGATAGAAAGACAGATTAAACTTAATTCAACTTCATTTGTAGAGAGTCTGGCTTCATTCTTCTCCCTCATCCTTCTTTCCTTCTTCCCACAGAAATTTATTAAGCAAGTTCTGTGTGCTAGGCACTTTACATGGTGCTAGGGATAGAGCAATTATGAGCCAAAGTTGGGCACTGCCTTTTAAAGCTTACAGTCTAGTAAACAGTCAAGTTAAGCAATTACTACATAGAATGCTATGTGCTAAGATGGGTGAAATACAGTGTGTCATAAGAAAAGTGTTTCAGTCCTTATAAGGGATTGGACATTTTCTTGTCTTTGGCAAAATAGATCTGGGTTCAAATCCTGTTTTGACCACATAATAAACCTTGCAAATTTTACTTATCCTCTCTGAGATCCAATTTTATCATGAGAAAAATGGTGGTAAAAATAGTTACCCTCATGTTTGTTTTAAAAGTTAAGTTGGATAATCAATTGAAGTATTGATACTATAAAACAAAACAAAAACAAAACCTATTGCCATCGAGTCAATTCTGACCCATAGCAACCCTACAGGACAGAGGAGAACTGCCCCATAGGGTTTCCAAGGAGTGGCTGGTGGATTTGAACTGCTGACTTTTTGGTTAACAGCCGAGCTCTTAACCACTGTGGCACCAGGGCTCCCTTGGTACTATAGTAGGGATCAAGTACAGGTGAAATTATCTTTCTGTTTAACATGAGAGAAATTATCTACTCATCCAAACATTTCCCTCACTTGTAACATGATGGATTGTAGTCTTCTTACATGGGGGTTACTGTGTAAATTTAAAGATTTTTTTTCTGACAATGTTTCTCAATTCTGGTTTTATATGAAAAATATCTCTTTTCTAAAGACAAAAATAAAACAAAACAACAATCCAAAAGAATCCAAACAACAATCCATTGCCTGTGCTCTACCTCACCACTATTACATCTGAATTTCTGAGTGTGTGACCTGGAATTGGTACTTTTTCAAAGTCCTCTTGGTTATTTGAATGTGCAGCCAGGCTTGGGAACTACTGGTCTAGGATCTAACAAACACATCTAGACAGGGCTCTGCTCTTAAACTGAATTGGTCAGCATCACCATTCCTGAGCCTTATCTTCTCTGTATGTAAAATGAGAGATTAAACTAGACAATCTCTAAGGTCCCTTCCACTCTAGTCTCGAGATTCCTAAGTAATTCATTTAGTGAGCTGAATAAAACTGCCCTGGTCCAGAATTTAAATTTAGAGAAGCCTTAGAGAGGGAGGGCTCAAAATAGTGTGTTTATTTTGCCGTTAAAGAATAGAAGGAGAAGCTGATTGCCAGATGGAAGAAGAAGACTAAAAGAGACCCTCTAAAGGCACTATTTCTCTTGCAAATACCGTAACAGAGAGAGATGAGCTCTCTCTCACAGGGTTCTGGATGCGAAATTCTTTTTTTTTTTTTTTCCCAATTATCTCCAGCAGTATTTTGTTGATGTTGTTGTACTTTAGATGAAGGTTTACAGAACAAATAGTTTCTCATTAAACAGTCAGTATACATACGGTTTTATGACATTGGTTAACTACCCCACGACATGTCAACACTCTCCCGTCTCGACCTTGGAGGACCTTTTTTTTGGTGAAAATATACATAGCCAAAGTTACACCATTTCAAAATTTTCTACATGTACAATTCAGTGATATTGATTACATTCTTCCAGTTGTGCTGCTATTCTCACTATCCTTTTCCACAATATTCCATCACCAGTATCTTCAACTCACTGCCCCCTAGGATTCCCATCAAAACTTTTGAGTTGCTGTTGTCAGTTTGATTTCACATGGATAATTCTTTTTTTTTTTTTACCTTACATGAAGGTTTGCAGAACAAATAGTTTCTCATTAAACAGTACACATATTGCCCTATGACAATTGTTAACAACCCCACGACATGTCAACGCTGTCCCTTCTCAACCTTGGGATCCCTATCACCAGCTTTCTTGTCCCCTCCTGCCTACTAGTCCTTGTCCCAGGACTGCTGCCCTGTATTAGTCCAGTTTTATTTTATGGGGCTGTCCAATCACCGGCTGTATGGTGAACCTCCGGAGTAACTTCACCACTGAGCTAAAAGGGTGTCAGGGGGTCATACTCTCGGATTTCTCCAGTCTGTCA
>NW_004443959.1:5338496-5348428 GCF_000243295.1 Trichechus manatus latirostris | reverse complement strand
TTTTTTTTGGTGTTAGAATTTTGTTTTATATCCTTCTCCACTCTGTTCAGGACCCTCTGTTGTGATCCCCGTCAGAGAAGTCAGTGGTGGTAGCCGGGCACCATTTAGCTGTACTGGACTCAGTCTGGTGGCGGCCTTGGTAGCTGTGGTCCATTAGTCCTTTGGACTAATCTTTTCCTTGTATCCTGTTCTGTTCATTCTCCCTTGCTTCTGAAGGCGTGAGACCAGTGGAGTATCTTAGTTGGCTGCTCACAGGCTTTAAAGACCCCAGAGGCTACTCAACAAGGTAGAATGTAGAACAGTTTCTTTGTAAACTATGTTATGCCGATTGAGCTAGATGTTCCCGAGACCATGGTCCCCACAGCCCTCTGCCCAGCAATTCAGTCCCTCAGGGAGTTTGGATGTGTCTAAGGTGCTTCCATGACCTTTCCTTGTACAAGTCGTGATGGCTTCCCCAGTATTGTGTACTGTCTTACTCTTCACCAAAGTTACCACTTACCTATTGTCTATTTAGTTCTCCCACACCCCTCCCATCCCTCATAACCAACAAAGATTGTTTCTTTCTGTGTGTAAATTTTACATGAGTTTTTTACAGTAGAGGTCTCATACAATATTTGTCCTTTTGTAATTGACTCATTTCATTCAGCATAATGTTCTCCAGTTTCATCCATGTTATGAGATGCTTCACGGATTCATCATTATTCTTTATTGTTGCGTAATACTCCATTGTGTGTATTCATTCATCTGCTGATGGGTATCTAGGTTGTTTCCATCTTTTTGCTATTGTGAACAGTGCTACAATGAATATGGGTGTGCATGTCTATTCGTGTGACAGCTTTTATTTCTCTAGGATATATTCCTAGGAGTGAGATGACCGGATCATATGGTATTTCTATTTCTGGCTTTCTAAGGAAGTGCAATATCATTTGCCAAATTGTTGTATCATTTTGCATTCCCACCAGCAGTGCATAAGGGTTCCAATCTCCCAGCAGCCTCTCCAACATTTGTTATTTCCAGTGTTTTGTTTCGTGCCAGTAATGCTGGGGTGAGATGGTATCTTATTGTCGTTTTAATTTGCATTTCTCTAATGGCTAGTGATTGCGAGCATTTCCTCATGTGTCTTCTTTGGTGAAGTGTCTTCATTTCCTTTGCCCATTTATTAATTGGATTATTTGTCTTTTTGTTGTAGAGGTGTTGGATTTTCTTATAGATTTTAGAGATTAAACCTTTGTCTGAATTGTAATGTCCAAAAATTTTTCCCAGTCTGTAGGCTCTCTTTTTACTCTTTTCGTGAAGTTTTTTGATGAACATAAGTATTTCATTTTCAGAAGATCCCAGTAACCAAGCTTATCTTCTGGGTTTTGTGTGCTGTTGGTTGTGGTTTGTATCCTGTTAATGTCATGCATTAGGGCCTCTAGCGTTGATCCTATTTTTTCTTCTATGAACTTTATAGTTTTGGGCTTTATATTTAAGTCTTTGATTCAGATTAAATTAGTTTTTGTGTATGGTGTGAGGTATGGGTCCTGTTTCACTTTTTTACAGATGGACATCCAGTTTTCCCAGCACCATTTGTTAAAAAGACTATCTTTTCCCCATTTGATAGACTTAGGGTCTTTGTCAAAGATCCAGTGACCGTAGGTGGATGGATTTACATCTGGGTTCTCAATTCTGTTCCATTGGTCAATGTATCTGCCTTTGTACCAGTACCAGGTTGCTTTGACTATCTTAGCTGTGTAGTAGGTTCTGATGTCAGGTAGTGTGAATCCTCCTACTTTATTCTTCTTCTTCCATAGTGCTTTACTTATCAGGGGCTTCTTCCCTTTCCATATAAAGTTAATGATTAGTTTTTCCATCTCTTTAAAGAATGTTGTTGGTATTTGGATCAGGATTGCATCGTATTTGTAAACCGCTTTGGGTAGAATTGTCATTTTCACTATGTTGAGTCTACCTATCCATGAGCATGGGATGTTTTTCCATTTATGTAGATCCCTTTAGGTTTCTTGCAGTAGTAGTTTGTAGTTTTCTTTGTAAAGGTCTTTTACATCCCTGGTTAGATTTATTCCTAAATATTCTATTTTTTTTAGGGGCTATTGTAAATGGTATTGCTTTCCTGATTTCCTTTTCATCATTCTCTTTATTGGTGTATAGGAATCCAACCGATTTTTGTATGTTTATCCTGTATCCTGCTACTCTGCTGAATCTTTCTATTACTTCCAGTAGTTTTTTTGTGAAGTCTTTAGGGTTTTATATGTATAGTATCATATCATCTGCAAAGAGGGACACTTTAACTTTTTCATTACCAATTTGGATGCCCTTTATTTCTTTTTCTTGCCTTATTGCCCTAGCTAGGACCTCCATCACAATATTAAATAGGAGTGGAGATAAAGGGCATCCTTGTCTTGTTCCTGTTCTCAAGGGGAATGTTTTCAACCTCTCTCCAGTAAGAATGATGTTGGCTGTTCATTTTGCATAGATACTCTTTATTATGTTGATAAATTTCCCTTCTATACTATTTTATTGAGAGTTTTTTATCAGGAATGGGTGTTGGAATTTGTCAAATGTCTTTTCTGCATCAATTGAGATGATCATGTGATTCTTTTCTTTCCTTTTATTTATGTGGTTGATTAGATTGATTGATTGATTTTCTAATGTTGAACCATGCTCACATACCTGGTAGGAATCTTACTTCATAGTGGTGTATTTTTTTTTTATATGATGCTGAATTCTATTGGCTAGAATTTTGTTGAGAATTTTGCATCTATATTCATGAGAGATTTTGGTCTGTAATTTTCTTTGTTTGTGACGTCTTTGCCTGGTTTTGGTATCAGCATTATGCTGGCTTCATAAAATGAATTCGGAAGTATCCCTTCCTTTTCTATGTTCTGAAATAGTTTGAGTAGTACTGGTATAAGCTCTTCTCTGAATGTTTGGTAGAATTCTCCAGTGAAGCCATCTGGGCCAGGGCTTGTTTTGGTTGGGAGTTTTTTTTTTATTATCTTTTCAATCAATCTCTTCTCTTGTAATGGGTCTGTTCAGATTTTCAACATCACTTTGTGGTAGTATGGGTAGATAGTGTTTTTCTAGAAGTTTATCCATTTCCTCTAGGTTTTCAACTTTGTTGGAGTATAGTTTTTCATAGTACTCTGTTATGATACTTTTTATTTCAGTTGGGTCTGTTGTAATGTCCCCCATATCATTTCTTATTTGGGTTATTTGCATCCTTTCCTGTTTTCCTTTTGTCAGTCTGGCCAGTGGTTTGTCGATTTTGTTGATCTTTTCAAAGAACCAACTTTTAGCTTTGTTAATTCCTTCTATTGTTTTTCTGTTCTCTGTTTCATTTGTTTCTGCTCTGATCTTTATTATTTCCTTACTTCTAGTGGCTGTAGGCTTTTTTTTTGTTCGAGTTCTGTACATAATGTTTTGATTTTGTCCCTTTCTTCTTTTTTGATGTGTATGTCTATCAATATAAATTGTCCTCTGAGGATTGCCTTTGCTGTGTCCTAAAGGTTTTGGTATGATGTGTTTTCATTCTCGTTTGATTCTGGGAATTTTTTTATTCCATCTCTGATTTCTTCTACTACCCAGTGATATATAAGCAGGGTGTTATTCAGTTTCCATGTAATTGATTTTTTTTTTTCTTGCTCTTCCTGTTGTTAATTTCTACCTTGATGGCATTGTGGTCAGAGAAGATATTTTGTATTATCTCAAAGTTTTGGATTTTGTTGAGGATTGCTCTGTGGCCTAAGATGTGGTCTATTCTGGAGAACATTCCATGTGGATTGGGAAAGAATATGTATTTTGCAGCTGTTGGATGGATTGTTCTATATATGTCTATGAGGTCAAGTTGGCTGATTGTTCCCTTTAAGTCTTCTGTATCTTTGTTGAGTTTCTTTCTAGATGTTCTGTCCTTAACTGAGAGTGTTGTGTTGAAGTCTCCTACTATTATTGTGGAAATGTCAATTTCTCTTGTCAGTGCTGTTAGAGTTCATTTTATGTATTTAGGAGCCCTGTCATTCAGTGTGTAGATGTTTATTATGGTTATGTCTTCATGATGGATCATCCCCTTAATCATTATATAGTGTCCTTCTTTCTCTTTTATAGTGGATTTTGTTTTAAAGTGTATTTTAACTGAGATTAGTATTGCCATTCCTGCTCTTTTTTTCTATATCTGTCTGCTGGATATATTTTTTTCCCTCTTTTGATTTTTAATAAATTTGCGTCTTTGTCTCTAAGGTGTGTCTCTTGTAGAGAGCATATGGATGGATCCTGTTTTTTTATTCCTTCTGTCACTCTCCATCTTTTTATTGGTGCATTTAGGCCATTTACATCCACTGTAATTATTGATAGGTATGCGTTTATTGCTGTCATTTTGCAGGCTTTTTTTTTTTTGTGATGCTGGTGTTTTCTTTGTTCCTCTTACTCTCCTTTGCTGACTTCCTCTTGTTTGTGGATTTGTTTTTCATTTCTTTTGTTTTTGTAGGTTTTGTTTTCACTGAGACTTTATGTTTTTCTTCTTTATTTTAATGAGTAGGTTTGTTAACTTTCTTTGTGGTTACCTTGAAATTTACCCTTATCTTCTTAGGTTTGAAACAGTCTATTATTACTTGGTGTCGCCTTGCCTTCCTCTCCATTAGAAGTTCTATACCTACACCGTTTATTCTCTCTTTCATTGTTCTGATGCTTTTGTCATTTACAGATTAACCTCTCTGGTTCCCTGTTGTAATTCTTTTGGTTTTGGGTAGTCCTTAAGAGTTCATTTCTTAGGTTGGTATCTGGCTAATACAATCCTGTGTCCTAGATTCAGCCTGTGATCTGATGTTGTTTGTTCTCAGATTGAAGGACTTCCTTTAATAAGTCTTGTAAGTTTGGTTTGGTTTTTACATAGTCCCTTAATTTCTGTTTATCTGGAAATGACCTAATTTCACCATCATATTTGAATGAGAGTTTTGCAGGATATATTATTCTTGGATGGCAATTTTTTTCTTTCAAAGTTTTATATATGTCATCCCATTGCCATCTTGACTGCATGGTTTCTGCTGAATAATCCGAGCTTTGTCTTATTGTTTCTCCTCTGTATGTGACTTTTTGTTTTTCTCGAGATGCTCTCAGGATTCTTTGTTTGTCTTTGTTTTTGGCAAGTGTGATTATGATATGCCTTGTTGATTTTCTTTTGGGGTGTATCCTGTATGAGGTTTGTTGAGCTTCTTGGATGGTCAGCTTTTCATCTTTCATGATATTGGGGAAGTTTTCTGTCAGCAATTCTTCAATGATTCTCTCTGTGTTTTCTGTTTTCTCCCCGTTCTGGAACTCTGATCACACGTAGATTTTTGTTTTGATTGTATCCCACATAATTCTCAGGGTTTCTTCATTTTTCTTCATTCTTTTCTCTGATTTTTCCTCAAACAGAGTTGTATCCAGGTGTTTATCTTCAATTTCGCTGATCCTATCTCCCATCGTCTCAAACCTACTCCTCAGCCCTTCTATGACACCGTTTATTTCTGAAAGGTTGTTGTTTATCTTTTGGATTTTAACTGTTATTTTTGTATGATTTCTAGTTGTGAATTTATTTTAGCATTTTGTTCCTGTATTATTTTCTTGAATTATTCCATGTTTTTGTCTGTATTTTCCATGAATTTGTCTATTTTTGTCAGCCTTTTGCTTCAACTCTTGGATAATTCTGAATATTAGAGATTTGAATTTCCTATCAGTTAGTTCTAGTGCCTTTTCTTCTACTGGAAAATCATCTGGTGTTTTATTTTGGACTTCTACTAGAACCATCCTGTCCTGTTTTTGTATATGTTTTGATATTGCCTGATGTCTTCTGGGCATTCAGTAGTTATTTTCCTCTTTTATTGATTGTAGATTTTTTTTTTCATCCTTCTTTTCTGTTTTCTTTGGTTATGTCTGAGCAGGCGGGCTGTGTGTTCTTTGTTGTTTGCTCATCTATGGGCACGATACTTTTCACCTCTTTCTCCAATGGACAGGGTAAGTCATTCAGGTATGGTACAGCAGGACCAGTCCAGCTGAAGGGGAGTTGCTGGGATGGGTTGTTTGTGGCACATACTAGAGCTGACAGTGCAGACCAGGAATCAGTGTAGGGCAGGATCCAGTAGGTCGTGCATGTGCTGCTTGGGAGTGTGATGTTCAGCACATGGTGCAGGTAGGAAGGAAGGATGGTGGAGACTGTGATGTGTGGAGCTAAGATGGATATGGGAAAGATGAGCGAGAGGAGAGGGGAACAGGAGCAAAAAACATACACACAAACAGTGCTAAGGGAGCTTGCTATTGGAGTGGAGAGATGAGAGACTGAGAAATGGGGAAAAACAAAAAGAAAAAAAAAGAAAAGGGTAATAGGAAAAAATGAATAAATTGAGACACTGGAAATGAAGAAAGATAAAAAGGAAATAAGAGAGAGAAGAAAACAAAACAAAGATACAACAAAAAAACAAAACAAAACAAAAAAGTAAGAAAAAAGAAATGCCCCCAAGGATGTCCCTGTGCATCTGTGCAGAATAAGGTAGTAGCATCCAAGATGTATGGTACTGCCCGGCTAGAATAGGGTCATAAGCCGAGAAAAGAAAAGGAAAACAAACAAAGAAATCAAAACAGAACAAATCAGAGCAAACAAACAAACAAAAAAAAGGCTTGAGGGTCCCACCAGCGTGGTAGCCTGGGCCAGGAAGCTGTTTCACAGTCGAGAGGTGTTTCTCATCCTTTCAGGAAAAAGCAAAGATGGCACACGGAGTCAGGTATTTGACAGAAAGGAAGGAGAGGTAATGAGAGGTAAGGAAGAAATCCAAAGAAGAGAAAAAAGCAACACTAGCAGCCAACAAATGGCACTCAGGGAGACAGCCAGTGCAGGCGAGTGGAATCTGAGCAACACTGGGGTGAAGCCGGTGCTTTCTGGCCAAGAGACCGTGGCTGCAGGAAGCAGAGGAGGCCGAGTGGGGTGAAGATTTGTGCTGGGTGGGAAAGAGTATATCGCTGGTTACCAGTTGTTCTGTCTCCTGCTTTAAGCTCCATGAAGCTGCTTTCTTGTACGCCTGTTTACAGCTCTCCAATAGGAGTCCAAGATGGTGGATCCGTGCTGCAGTAGCTGATAGGGGACTACTGCACGTATCTCTCCTCGCTCTGTTCTTGGTCAGTTTCTTATTCCATTCGATGCTTGGCTGAGTTCTTTATCTTTTCATTTGATGCTTAGGGTTTCAGGATTGACATGTGACTCAGTTTGACTTATTTGTTTGGATCTTTCCTGCGGAGGGACAGCTTGGTGCTTCTGACTATAACACCATGTTGCCTGGAACTGTGGCTGTGAAATTCTGTCTTGAGTTCTGATAGCTTACCTTTTCCAGAAAATCTGGCAATGGCACCTTGAAGTTCCCCAAGATTCTTATGCCAGGGGGAGAATTGCTAGACACTATCTATATAAGTTCCCTAAGACTTTCTAAAAAAAAAAAAAAAAAAACAAAAGATGTGCACACAAACTGTGTGGCTTAAAAGAACAAAATCAGAAATTTATTCTTTCACAATTCAGGAGGCTAGAAGTTTGAAATTAAGGTGTCAACAGGGCTATATTCCCTCCAGAGTCTCTAGGGAAGAATCTTTTCTTGCTTCTTCTAGCTTCTGGTGGTTGCCAGAAATCCTTGGCATTCTTTGGTATTTATCAGTATAACTCAAATCTCTGTCTCTGTCTTCACATAGCCTTCTTCCCTGTGTCTCCTCTGTGTTTTCAAATCTCTCTCTCCTTCTAAGGATACCAGGTATTGGGTTTAGGCCCCAATCTAATCTAAGTTTTTAACTTAACTAATTATATCTGCAAAGACCCTATTCCCAAAAAAGCTCACATTCAACGGTTCTAAATGGACATGAATTTTGGGGGGATGCTATTTGACTCAGTAAAGTATGTGTTTTACAGTTAATAGCCTAAGGGAAAAGGAGATAGGGAATAAGAAATCAGAAGTAGAGACTTTAATTGCTAATACATTTATATGTTGCTGTTGTTGTTAGTGCCGTCGAGTTGGTTCCAACTCATAGTAACCCTATGTACTACAGAACAAAACACTGCCTGGTCTTGTGCCATGCTCACAATCTTTGTTATGCTTGAGCCCATCGTTGTAGCCACTGTGTCAATCCATCTCATCCAGGGTCTTCCTCTTTTTTGCTGACCCTCTACTTTACCAAGCATGATGTCCTTCTCCAGGGACTGATGCCTCCTGGTAACATGTTCAAAGTATGTAAGATGTTGTCTCGCTATCCTTGCTTCTAAGGAGTATTCTGGCTGTACTTCTTCCAAAACAGATTTGTTCAATCTTTAGGCAGTCCGTGGTATATTCCATATTCCTTGCCAATGCCGTAATTCAAAGGTGTCAATTCTTTGTCATCCTTATTCATTGTCCAGCTTTCACATGAATATGATGCGAATGAAAATACCATGGTTTGGGTCAGGCATACCTTAGTCTTCAAGGTGACATCTTTGCTTTTCAACACTTTAAAGAGGTCTTTTGCAACAGATTTGCCCAAGGCAATGTCTCATTTGATTTCTTGACTGCCGCTTCCGTGGATGTTGATTGTGGATCCAAGCAAAATGAAATCCTTGACAACTTCAATATTTTCTCCGTTTATCATGATGTTGCTTATTGGTCCAGTTGTGAGGGTTTTTTTCTTTATGTTGAGATGTAATCCATACTGAAGGCTGTTATCTTTGATCTTCATCAGTAAGTGCTTCAAGTCCTCTTCACTTTCAATAAGGAAGGTCGTGTCATCTGCATAAAGCAGGTTGTCAATGAGTCTTCCTCCAATCCTGATGCTCCATTCTTCTTAATATAGTCCAGCTTCTTGGATTATTTGCTCAGCATACAGATTGAATAAGTATGGTGAAATTATACAACCTGACGCACACCTTTCCTGACTTTAAACCACACAGTATCCCCTTGTTCTGTTCGAATGACTGCCTCTTGGTCTATGTACAGGTTCCTCATGAGCACAATCAAGTGTTTCAGAATTCCCATTCTTCGCAATGTTATCCATAATTTGTTATGATCCACACAGTCGAATGCCTTGCATAGTCAATAAAACATAAGTAAACAGCTTTATGATATTCTCTGCTTTTAGCCAGGAGCCATCTGACATCAGCAATGTTATCCCTCGTTCCATGTCCTCTTCTGAATCCAGCCTGAATTTCTGGTAGTTCCCTGTCAATATGCTGCTGCAGCTGCTTTTGAATGACCTTTGGCAAAATTTTACTTCATGTGATATTAATGATATTGTTCGATTATTTCCGCATTTGGTGGTATCACCTTTCTTGGGAATAGGCATAAATATGGATCTCTTCCAACCCGTTGGCCAGGTAGCTGTCTTCCAAATTTCTTAGCATAGACGAGTGAGCACTTCCAGCACTGCATAATTTGTTGAAACATCTCAGTTGATATTCTGTCAATTCCTGGAGCCTTGTTTTTCACCAATGCCTTCATTGCAGCTTGAACTTCTTTCTTCAGGACCATGGTTCCTGATCATACACTACCTCTTGAAATGGTTGAATGTCGACCAGTTATTTTTGATATAATGGCTCTGTGTATTCCTTCCATCTTCTTTTTATGCTTTCTGCATCATTTAATATTTTCCGCATAGAATCCTTCACTATTGCAACTCAAGACTTGAATTTTTAATGCAGTTCCTTCAGCTTGAGAAATGCCAAGCATGTTCTTCTCTTTTGGTTTTCTATCTCCAGCTCTTTGCACATATCATTGTAATACTTAACTTTGTCTTCTCGAGCCACCCTTTGAAATCTTCTGTTCAGTTCTTTTACTTCATCATTTCTTCCTTTTGCTTTAGCTACTCAAGTTCAAGAGCAAGTTTCAGAGTCTCTTCTGACATCCATTTTGGTCTTTTCTTTCTTTCCTGTCTTTTTAATGACCTCTTGCTTTCTTCATGTA
>NW_004443959.1:5302638-5338396 GCF_000243295.1 Trichechus manatus latirostris | reverse complement strand
GTTCAAGAGCAAGTTTCAGAGTCTCTTCTGACATCCATTTTGGTCTTTTCTTTCTTTCCTGTCTTTTTAATGACCTCTTGCTTTCTTCATGTATTTTGTCCTTGATGTCACTCCACAACTTGTCTGGTCTTCAGTCATTAGTGTTCAAAGTGTCATATCTGTTCTTGAGATGGTCTCTAAATTCACATGGGATATACTGAAGGTCATACTTTGGCTCTCATGGACTTGTTCTAATTTTCTTCAGTTTCATCTTAAACTTGCATTTGAGCCATTGATGGTCTATTCCTCAGTTGGCCCCTGGCCTTTTTCTGACTGATGATATTGAGCTTTTCCATTGTCTCTTTCCACAGATGTAGCCTATTTGACTCCTGTGTATTCCATCTGGCAAGGTCCATGTGTATAGTCATCATTTATGTTGGTGAAAAAGGTATTTGCAGTGAAGATGTCATTGGTCTTGCAAAATTCTATCATCGTTTCTACCACCAAGGCCATATTTTCCAACAACCAATCCTTCTTTGTGTTTAACTTTCACATTCCAATCACCAGTAATTATCAATGCATCCCGATTGCATGTTCGATCAATTTCAGACTGCGGAAGCTGGTAGAAATCTTCAATTTCTTCATCTTTCGGCTTAGTGTTTTGTGGGTAAATTTAAATAATAGTCGTATTAACTGGTCTTCCTTGTTGGCATTTGGATAATATCCTATCACTGACTGTGTTGTACTTCAGGGTAAATCTTGAAATGTTCTTTTTGATGATGAATGCAACGCCATTCCCCTTCAAGTTGTCATTCCCGGCATAGATCATATGATTGTCTGATTCAAAATGGCCAATACCAGTCCATTTCAGCTCATTAATGCCTAGGTTATCAATGTTTATGCTTTCCATTTCATTTTTGATGATTTCCAATTTTCCTAGAGTCATACTTCATACATTCCATGTTCTGATTGTTAATGGATGTTTGCATTATGTATTTATATAGATACATGTATATGTATATATTTGATGACTATGGATATGGACACATATTTATTAAGATAAAAGTGGAATGTGATTTCATAATAATGTTTATGCATTTATAATGCTACAATATTTCTATCCAAATAATTATATCAACTCACAGATACCTGGATTCTGGGCTGATCGTATCAGCTAGAATCCTGGAATAGGTTCAGACCTCAAGGAGGTTAATGACATTTTCCTCCTTGCCTACAAAGCCACAGTAGAATGTCCTTTTCATTCCCATGACCATCTTTCAGAGAACACACTAATGAGGTGCTCATAGGAGACAGGCCACAGGAATACTCAAAACACTGAGTTTGAAAAATCTTGTAACAGAATAATTAGCTTCTGAATTATTGAGAATGCTAAGAATTCTTGACAACATAATGATTCCACTAAATTTCCTTCCAATTTTCTTCAATTCAAAATCAATTTTAAATTTACTTTTTTTCCCATTAGAGATGACATATTTAATTTGAAGGATTTTTAAACAATGACAACATAAAATCCTTTTATGATAGATTTGTTGCTAAGCCCTCAAGTCACAAATCAAACTTCTTAAGACAAGATTTATGTTCTTTTCCATTTTTTAAGCCCTTCATTGAGGAAGAATTTGTTTCTGCAAAATGAAAACTAATGCTCTGAAATTTCAGGCTTTCCCCCTTCATGGATCAGACTGCAACTGAGTGGCAATTTTCAGTGAATATGGTCTCCACTCCATAGTTTTTGTTTGTTTGTTTGTAACCTGCTTTAAAAGACTGTAGTAGAAAAAATTCAAGATTTGCATAGAAAATAACATCCATTTCTACGATTACAAATATAGTTTCTAGAATCATATCCTTAGATCCAAAAATGGGAGGGGAGGAGTCAAGAAACAAACAAGCAAACAAGAAAGTCTTATCCACCATCAGGCAGCAAGTATGTGGCATAATTATACATAGAGTGGGAGTTTCTTGCTAGCACATGTGTAGATGGAGCTTTGGGTGAATTTTATAAGCTTCTCAATTTGAGCAATTTAAAAGGCACTTCCTCTGGACAGATGCATTAGAAAAGTCACCCTTTCCTCTTGCTGACACAGTGTGAGTAGAGCTGGATTTCGTGCCTCACTTGCTCCGTCAGCAGGGTAGTAGCCTGTTTCAGGAGTAACCTGCACACCCACAGGGGGCAGCATTGGGCCTGACTTTGAGGAGATGGTTCCTTCTTTCAGCTGGCACTTTCTTTAGCTTTGGCTATTAAACTTCATTTGCTGGGATGCCTCCTTTCCCTGATATAGGAAAGATACTTTAGAACTTGGAGAAATACAGTCTCATATTTATTAAGAGTCCCCGGGCTGTGCAAATGGTTAAGTGCTCGGTTACTGCCTTAGACTGAATCCTCTAGAGAAGCAAAACCAGTAAAGTGTATGAATATATATATAGATAGATAGATAGATATAGATTTATATCAAGGAAATGGCTCACAAAATTGTAGAGGCTGGGACATCCCAAGTCCTTGGGTCAGGATAGAGGCTTCTCCTGATTCACGTAGCTGCAGGGGCTGGCCAACCCAATGTCTGCAGGTCGAAGATCAGGGATCTTGTTCACAGGTTGTGAAGATAGATGAATCCCAAGATGGACAGGTAAGCTGCTAGTTCAAGTCCCAAGAACCAGAGGTCAGACAAACAGGAGGTAGCTGCAGGATCCAGAGAGAGCAAGAGCCAGAACGTCCACTTATGTTCTGATATAGGCCACACACCTAAGGAAACTCCCTTTCAACTGAGTGGCTACTCACAGCAGATTCCATCATGGGGCTGATAACATATAAACACTGAGAATCATGGCCCAGCCAAGTTGACACACAATCTTAAACATCACAGCTACTAACTGAAAACCCTTTGGGGTAATTCTACTCTGTCCTATAGAGTCACAGTGAGTCGGAATTGACTCAATAGTAATGAGTTTTGTTTTTGGTTTTACTAACTGAAAGGCTGGTGATTTGAATCCACCCAGAGGAACATCAGAAGAAAAGTCTTGTGATCTACTTGCAAAAAATTAGCCATTGAAAATCCTATGCAGCACAGCTCTACTATGACACACATGGGGTCTCTATGAGTCAGAATCGGCTTGATGGCAACTTTTTTAATATATATATGTATTTATTTATTAACAATCATTGAACTCATCCTCCATATCTAGTAAGGTACTGGCCACAGTGAGGTAGTGAAACCCAGTGGTTAAGAGTGGATACTGTATAGACTGACTGGTTTTGGATTCTGACTGGCTCCACCTGTTCTAGCTGTATGGATTTAAACAAGTTATGTGACAAGTTATTATTCCTCATCAGAAAGGCTGATTTTAGCAACTAAGACATACGGTTATATGGATTAAAGAATTAATGCATGTGAAGTTTTTTCTTCTTAGGGAAAAAAAGTGAAAATTTTTGTTTGGCACTCAAAACTTGTTAGAGTTAATTATTATGCTTTTAAGCAATGAAGTATAAAAGTAACTGGAGCCTTAAACCCTGATCACAAGGAAATTACCATCTCATGCAAACTGCTTCAGATTTTTTGGAAACAACTATTGTGTAACCTCTGAGGATTTTTAGCAGATCTTATTAATAACAGATAAATAAAGACTAATGAGACAATGTTTGTCCCTGCTAATAATTCTTTCTTTATTCATAGACACACAATTACATTTTTAAGCTGAATTTGGCACATTTCTGAATATATTTGATGTCAAAGGTAAGAAATTGTCCAGGGGTTGGTACTTTAATTCTAATAGGAATAATCCAGTATTTCACGTGCCTTTATTTGTGTGTGTGTGTCTGTGTGTGTGAGAAAGAGAGAGGGGGAGAATTGTGAAGTCCCATTTTAATTGTTCTTTTAATCCTTAGAGTAAATGAGAGGCTTCTTTCTCGAGAACAAACTTTGAGCCTGCTAACAATCTCAGTTCTCAATTCATTAATTTTACACTTACCAAGAACATACACATTCTCAGGAACCAAATCAGAGCCAATCTTAGTCTCAAGGAAGAATTTCCATTAAAAAAAACAAAAACAAAAAACAGCCTTTGTCCTACCTCTTGAAATACTGTTTTGAAGTAAGTACTCTGGGATGACATGTATGGAAAACAAGGTGTTCTGTATGGAAGAGTCACATGGAACCTTGCAAAATTTTTTAGGATCTGCCAATTGGGTGCCTGGATATTGAGCATTCCCAAAGAGAGGGACTGGTTGTCAAGGTTCCTCACTGAGCATTGTTATTTTAGAGAATTTTCCAAGGCCCTGGCTCTGTCATTTATGCTTGTGGGCTCTGGGAAACCTGACTTGCCCATACCTTCTGCTCAGATCCATCTCTAGGACAGCTTCACATGGCCTGACCGAGAAAGCCGACCTGTGGACCAGAATGCCAATTTCTTCATTAGCACTGAAAAACGGAACTGTCCAGGATACTAGGATCTGAGCTGTCTTTAACTATTGGCAAGTTGTCCTGGAAACTAAGCAATAAGACAGAAACTTGGTGAGCTTGGAATGAAAATGAAGGAAATCTCTCTTCTTCTGACGTGTAGGGTAGATTCTAATAAGTGGATTTACTGTTTCAAATGGAATTAACCTGCCTAAAAGCACTGTGTGAAAAGGCTAATCTTTCTTTTGATAGCATTGAGCATTGTAATTTGTTTATCTTAGAATTGTTTTGAAAATCACAGTGATATCTCAGGACACACCTGTTTGATTGGAAGAAATAAAAAATAGTGACAACAGCAAACGCTGGTAAGGGTGTGGATTAAATGGATCCTTATACCTTACTGGTGGGACTTTAAAATGGTACAGCTACATTTCACATGAGAAACTCTTTGGCAGCTTCTTATAAAACTATACATGCAGTTACTATATGACCCAGCAACTGCACTCTTGGACGTTTATCCCAGGGAAACATAAACTTGTGTTCACATAAAAACCTCTACACGGATGTTCGTAGCAGCCTTATTACAATAACTCAAAACTGAAACAACTCAATTGCCCTTCAGTGGGTGACTGATTAAACAAACTCTGGTATACCCACACCGTGGAATAATACTCAGCAATATAAAGGAACAAACTGTTGCATGTAGAATCTGTTAAATTGTTGAATGTTTTGTTGTGTAGATTTGTACCACAATAAAAAAAAAAAAGTTAATAAAAATATTTCCAAAAAAAGAAAGTTGTTGATATATGCAACAACTATGATGCAGCATAATCAGGGAATTCTGCTGAGTGAAAAAGCCAATCCCAAAAGTTATACACTATATGATTCTATTTACATAATATTCTTTAAATGAAAATATTATGGTACTGGAGAATAGATTAATGGTTGGGAGTGACAGGAGGAAGGTGGATGAAGTTCTAAAAGGACAACACGGGATTCTTGTGATGATGGTGGATGCACAAATCTATGCATGTGATAAAATTGCCTAGAACTAAGAACACACACACGTACACACACACACAAATACAAGTAAAACTGAAAACATCTGAATAAAATCAGTAGATTGTATCAATGTCATTTTCCTGGTTGTGCTATTACACTATAGTTTTAAAGATGCTGCTCTTGGGAGAAACTGGGTAAAGGTACATGAAATCTTTCGGTATTATTTTTTAAAACTGCATATGAATCTGCTATTATCTCAAAATTAAAAAAAATTAAAAAGTCAATAAAATTTTTATTATTTAATGCTAACAATGATTAAAATAATAATAGTAAAGATTTAAAAATATACATACAAAAGACTCTATGAAATCTATACAAATTCTTATGCATAATGTAAGTAATATAAGATCATTCAGAACAATTAGAAAGTTTAAAACAGCAAAAATCACCTACCATCTGATTGCCTACTAACCACTTTTAGTGTTTTGGTGTACATCCTGTCAGGGAATTTTCTATATATTTGTACACTTTTTTTTTACTTTATAAAAATGTATAACTGTCTTTTATAATTTTTTTCAATTAGTAAGGATGGGCAGCAACATAGCTGTGAATCTTACATTTACTTCTATTACATAATTTTACTAATTCCTTATAATAAAATAGTTACATACACACAGATATACAATTCTTCATAGAGGAAGAATGGGGTAGTGGAAATAGAGCAGCTTTGCAATCAGACACAGCCTGGTTTCTCATTCCGGGTCACCCATATACTGACTATGTAATCCTGAGCAAGTCACTTCAGCGTTTGGAACCTCAGTTTTCCTATCTATGCTGTTTTTAGCTGCTGGCAAGTCAACTGTGACCATGGTGACCTTATATACAACAGAACAAAACGTTGCCTGGTCCTGCATCATCCTTATGGTTACCAATATGTTGCGGCTATTGTGCCAGTCCATGTCACCAAGGGTCTTCCTAGCCCTTGTTGGCTTTCTGCTTTATCAAACATGAGGTTCTTCTCTAGTGATTGATCTCTCCTGATGATATGTCCAAAGAAAGCAAGTCAGACAATGTTCTGTTGTGATCTGTAAGGTTTTCATTGGCTAGTTCTTGGAAGTATATTGCCAGGTCTTCCTTCCTAGTTTATTTTGGTCTGGAAGCTCTGCTGAAACCTGTTCACCATGGCTGACCCTGCTGGTATTTGAAATACCAGTGGCATAGCTTCCAGGATCATAGTGACGCAAAAGCCAGCACAGTACACCAAACAGATAGCCGGGTAGTGGTTTCTTATCTCTAGCACGGAACTAATAACAGCTTGCGAATTTGTCCTAAGGGTATGTAAGCATCAGGTATATGTAGGTGCTCAATAAACCATAATTACTACTTTTAGAGGCCAGCAAATTTCTTGGGTATTTGTAGAGCTATCAGTTTGCATTTGTACTGGGAAGGCAGAGAATTTGATTTCCAGGGCAGTAACATTTGCCCATTGCTGAGGTGTGAGTCATTGGTGGATTATGAACAAATGAAAGGCCAGCCAGTCTGAAATCTCCATACAATTCGATCCATAATTGAGAGACATTTATTCCTATTTTGACACTATGAATTAATGATTCTTCTCACTTCCTAGTCCACACCACAAAGCGAAGCACACGTTTTTACGTAATTCTACCGGTTGCCTTTCTCCTTTGACAAATTCAGTTCCAGCAAGTTAGAAAAGATTCTCTTCAGATTTCTCTGGCATCTTCTGTCTAGGTCCAGAACTTCATGAACTTTCATGTGGAGTCTTATAACAGCCCACTAGCTGTCTCTTTGCCTCCACACTTGCCCCACTCCAGTCTGTCCTTTGTGGTACAGTCAGAACGAGCTTTCTAAAAATAAGTTTATTATTTTATTACGCAGCTTTTGATATTTGAAACAATTATCCCCATGAATAATGAGATGCCTGGCAGGATGACTGTTTGAAAAAGAGTCTTGTGAAGATTGAGCAAGGATTAAATTGACTTTAGTGACTACAGAGGATGCTTCTTTCCCTCCTAATCCAGTGTAGAAAGTTCCAAGCCTATTTTACAGGAGCAAGAAAGGGTGAACAATAACTAAGGATGGGAGGAAAGATAATTCTGGCTACACATCATCTTTTCCAAACAGCCCATGTATATTCTCGCTGCATGGACATTTTGTGATTACTCACGTAATGAGGTAAGGATGGAAGAAGTTCAGTTGTATGCGGCCTCAAGGCACACATGAACAGGTATGAACACTACACAACAACACAACAGCCAAGGCTAATTTTTTTTAAGCAACAACTTTGAGTAGATTATTCCATATCTTTTCTCATTTAATCCACAGTGCAATTCTATGAAACAAGTATTATCATCCCTATTGGGAATTGGGAGCCCTGGTGGCGCAGAGGTTAAGAGCTTGGCTGCTAACCAAAAGATGGGCAGTTCGAATCCACTAGCCACTCCTTGGAAAACCTATGGGGCAGTTCTACTCTGTCCTATAGGGTCACTATGAGTCAGAATTGAATTGATGGCAATGAGTTTGGTTTGGATTATTGTAAATTGAGAATTTTGAGGCTTGGACATGTACAGTTACTTGTCCAAGAAAACCTTGCTAACAAATGTCAAACCCAAGTCTTCTCAAACCCCTAGCCATTACTCTTTCCTTTGCATCAGACAGCCTCAATTCTTAAAATTTTATCTCACAATAGCCTGTATCCAATATTTAAATATGTTACTTTCCAAAACAATTTTGTTCACTCAAATATTTATTAGTTGTTTATTGTGTATAAAGCATTTAATTCTTCTCCTCCCTCCAACTTCTTAATATTGAATTAATGTTGCTTATTCTTCTTTCTCCTGTATAAAAATAGTTGCTATCAAGTCAACTCTGACTCATGGAGACTCTATGTGTGTCAGAGGAGAACTGTGCTCCATAAGGTTTACAATGGCTAATTTTTCAGAAGCAGGTCACCAGGGCTTTCTTCCAAGGCACCTCTGGGTGTACTTGAACCTCTAACCTTTCAGTTAGCAGCTGAGCTTGTTAATCGTCTGCACCATCCAGGGACTTCTCCCTCCTGTATAAAAAAAGACCACACCCATTGCCGTTGAGTTGATTCCAACTCATAGTGACCCTATAGGACAGAATAGAATTGCCTCATAGGGTTCTCAAGGCTGTAATCTTTAAGGGAGCAGACTGCCGTATTGTTCTGCCACAGAGTGGCTGGTGGGTTTGAACCACCGACCTTTTTGTTAGCAGCTGAGCACTTAACCACTGCGTCATTAAGGCTCCTGTCTCTTGTATACCTTTTACTAAATGCGCCACTATTATCATTCTCCTGTGAAACATGGGTGAGAGCCATAGGAGAGATGAGCTCAGAATCCTGGAATATGCCCTTGGGGGAGCTGGGAGAGGCACTTGAGATGACCTAGTCCAGAGATTTACAAACTTGCAGTAGGCAATTCAGTTTTGTCTACTGGACACTACAAACAATTAAAATAATGTAAACCATAATTTCCACAATATAAATTAAGATTTAGCACCAAATTAAGCAATTTATTATTTTAAATTTAAATTTCTTTGAACATTTAATTTTCCACAGCGTAAGAATATATGATCTAAAGCACAAGCATAAATCTTATTTTATTTTATTGTGCTTTAGGTGAAAGTTTACAGCACATATTAGTTTCTCATTCAAAATTTACATACCAATTGTTTTGATACATTGGTTGTAATTCCCTCAATATGTCAGCACTCTCCCCCTTTCCACCCCGGATTCCCAGTGTCCATTTTTCCAGATTTCCTGTCCCTTCCTGCCTTCTAGTCTTTGCTTTTGGGCAGGTGTTGCCCATTTGGTCTCATATACTTGATTGAACTAAGCAACACATCCCTCATGTATGTTATTGTTTGTTCCATAAGCCTGTCTAATTTCTGGCTGAAAGGTAGACTTCAGGAGTGGCTTCAGTTCTGAGTTAGCAGGGTGTCTGGAGGCCATAGTCTTGGGCGTTCCTCCAGATTCTGTCAGACCAGTAAGTCTGGTCTTTACTTTGTGAATCTGAATTTTGTTCTACATTTTTCTCCTGCTCTGTCAGGGAACAAGCATAAATCTCAATGAATAAAACAAATGGTAGAACGGAATGTGAGCAGGTATCTCCGAGTGTTTCTGTTGATATCTATTTCTTACATGCTGTGTGATTGTTTACTAGTTTTGGTTCACTGGCTGTAGATGCAAAAACTATGGGACAAATACTTGTACATCTATTTGTTGATAAATCTCTGCATCCCACCGGCTATACATTACAAATAGGAAAAAACAAAAACAAAAACAAAAATGCTGATGGCAATGTTTTAGTGCACAGACGATTGTAGATCATTAATGCTACGTGGAAGGATAGTTGGAGATAGCAGAAGCATAGTCATCCTATTTTTTTAACTGGGCAAAATGAGGGTTAGATAAGGAAGTGATTTGAACAGTCACATTGCCTATCTTCCTGCAGATCATTACCTCTGGTTTTAATCCTCTTAGCATCCTCCAAAGGAAAAGGATCCCTTGAGTTACCACATTTCCTAGTGCTCTTTGCTGGGAAAAAGGGAAATGGTTATGCCCCCTATGCCCCATGCACATGTGCACATGGAAACACATACACACTCATATTTGTAAACACTTTAAAAAGATGCTTTTATTCCCCTTTTTAAAAAGCAATGTATGTTTGTTCCCAAGACAATTTGAAAAATTATCAAAATCTATAAAGAAAAGACAAAAATTATCCTTATTCTTCCACTAGTTTTAAGTGTAAATTTCCTTAGGAGAAAAGAATGGAAGTTTAAAAAGAAATAAAGCTTTTTACAGTAGGTTATAATTACACTGCTATTCACCAAAATTTTAATGAGTTTGTCAAGATGTTATGCCTAAATTCTATGATTTTAACTAATATTTTTACATTGTTTAAATTGAATAGTATCTTTTAAAAGGGAAATTATATCAGTTATAAAGACGCAAAGACTAAGCTTATAAATCTCTCCACTTGAGAATTAACCTCTAGGAAAGATAAGTTTCTCGTTAGTGGCCTCGTTCCTCCATCAAATACCCAAAGACCCAGTACTCAGTCATTATATTTTATCTTTCCAAATTAAGTCTTCCTGTAGTGAACCTGATAAAGATGATTTAAGTAGTTGGAAAATCATGATTTTATCTCCATTTTCTAGGTTACATTTTATTCAAATGAATGCTCTTCCTCTTCTTATTTTCCTTTTAATTTTAAGGACCATGTTTTAAAGTTGATTAATTACCATTATTAAACTAAAGTACATGTAAATGAGAACAGAATTTCTTTTGGGAGAGAATACTTTCCATCTTCAAAGAAAAAAAATACTATCCGTTATTCAGATCTATTTGAGAGGGCTTACAGAAATCGGGCCTCTTTTACTGTGAGAAGTCAGAAAGGGGCTCAAATTCTGCATGGTACAAGAAAGAACAGAGACAAAGAACGTCTTTAATGGGGAGGAGGCTCTGCATGGTGCAATGTTTAACACTCTTGGCTGCTAACAGAAAGATTAAAGTTCAAGTCCATCCTGAGGCACCTGGGAAGAAAGATCTAGTGATCTAACAAATCAGCCATTGAAAACCCTATGGAGCACAGTTCTACTCTGACATACATGAGGCTGCCATGAGTCAGAATTAACTGGAGACAACCAGGTTAGACATGATATGGGGAATCCGTGGTGTTATTGAGACTGGAATCTGGGTAAGAGAGGAGTTTTGGAGCCTAGGAATCCTTCTGGCTGTCAGTCACTGGCATTCCCCAGCAACACCCATGCCATTAAGAACTTCTACAACAAGTACTTAAGCTGTTTAATTAATTGTCATTAATCACATGAGGACTTTATTAATTATCTAAATCAAAACAAGAAAAGCCTCCAGAGAGGCAGACTATGCTACAGTTAAAAACTGATTCAAGAGTGAAATAAGTCAGTCACAAAAGGATGAATATCATATGATCCCACTTACATGAAATATCTAGAACAGATAAAGTGTATAGAGACCAAAGTTTCTCTTCACTGGTCTAGTTTCCAGTCTATCAGGATTCATCATGCTAGTCATATTAGACATGCCTTATTGGGACTGAGTATAGAACAATCCTGTCTCAAGTTTCCAACTAAAACCTTGGGGTCAGATTACAGGTGATACAAGGCTCTACCCCGTATTATTTTCACTGTCATTGAGACACTTAGATGGCTGTAACCAAGATTCTGTTGGTATATTTCTTGGCCAGGTGAAGACACTTTAGTCAAACTGAACATCTTTAACAGACATCATCATTGCAAACAGAATTTGAAAATAAAAAGAGGGAATTTCATCTTGTATTACTTATTTTTTTCTTGTTATTGTTTTTGTTTTGCTTTGTTTTGAATTGTCCTGTTTTGTTTTAATAAATGTATTTACTCAACAAGGTACTGTATTTTAAAGTCATATTAGAGCTTATTAGATAATGAGCTTTTGTAACAGGCTGTGAGCTCCTGGGGAGGAGGGTCCATGCATATTCTTTTCTGATTTCCACAGTGCTTGAGTGATGTCAGTTGTTCAGTAAGGATATGATAGATTGAAGTGAACTGAACTTAAAAAACAAAACACCAAAGCCAGTGGAATAAACTCAAATCAATCACTAACCTGGAGGTTAAATGTATTCTGTCCTTCAGTAGACGAGTTGGTAGATTTTTTATCAATTAATTTTCTCCTTGAATGAGGTACTTTGATGCAAATGAGTACTACTAGCAACTAGGTATCCCTATTAAGTGACATAGAAAGCGTCAAAAGAAGATGGAAGGAATACACAGAGTCACTGTACTAAAAAGAATTGGTTGACATTCAGTCATTTCAGGAGGTAGCATATGATCAAGAACGGATTACTGAAGGAAGAGTTATAAGCTGCACCGAAGGCATTGGCAAAAAACAAGGCTCCAGGAATTGACGGAATACAAGTTGAGATGTTTCAACAAATAGATGCAGCACTGAAGGTGCTCACTCATCTATACCAAAAAATTTGTAAGACAGCTACCTGGTCAACTGACTGGAAGACATCCATATCTGAACCCACTCCAAAGAAAGGTGATCTATCAGAATGCGGAAGTTATCAAACTATATCATTAATATCACACACAAAATTTTGCTGAAGATCATTCAAAAGCAGTTGCAGCAGTACATGGACAGGGAACTGCCAGAAATTTAAGATTCAAAAGAGGACGTGGAACCAAGGATATCATTGCTGATGTCAAATGGATCTTGGCTGAAAGCAGAGAATACCAGAAAGATGTTTACCTGTGTTTTATTGACTACACAAATGCATTTGACTGTGTGGATCATAATAAATTATGTATAACATTGCAAAAAATGGGAATTCCAGGACACTTAATTGCGCTCATGAGAAACCTGTACGCAGATCAAGAGGGCAGTCCCTCAAACAGAACAAGGGGATACTGTGTGATTTAAAGTCAGGAAAGGTGTGTGTCATGTTGTATCCTTTCACCATAATTATTCAATCTGTACACTAAGCAAATAATTTGAGAAGCTGGACTATACACAAAGAATGGAACATCAAGATAGAAGGAAGATTTTTTAACAACCTGTGATATGCAGATGACACAACTTTGCTTGTTGAAAGTGAAGAGGACTTGACGCACTTGCTAATGAAGATCAAAGACTACGGTTTTCAGTATGGACTACATCTCAACATAAAGAAAACAAAAATCTTCACAACTAGACCAATAAGCTACATTACGATAAACGAAGAGATTGAAGTTGTCAAGGATTTCATTTTACTTGGATACACAATCAACGTCCATGGAAGCAGCAGTCACGAAATCAAATGACACATTTCATTGGACAAATCTGCTTCTAAAGATCTCTTAAAGTGTTAAAAAGCAAAGATGTCACCTTGAAGACTAAGGTGCGCCCGATCCAAGCCGTGGTGTTTTCAATCGCCTCACACGCCTGTGAAAACTGGACAATGAATAAGGAAGACCGAAGAACTGATGCCTTTAAATTGTGGTGTTGGCAAACAATATTGAATATGCCATCGAATGTTGAAAGAACAAACAAATCTGTTTTGGAAGAAGTACAACCAGAATGCTCATTAGAAGCAAGAATGGTGATAGTTCGTCTCTCATACTTTGGTTATGTTATCAGAAGCGCTCAGTCCCTGGAGAAGGACATCAGGTTTAGTAAAGTATAGGGTCAATGAGAAAAAGGAATACCCTCAATGAGATGGATTGACACAGTGGCTGCAACAATGGGCTCAAGTATTACAATGAACTTGAGGATGGCGCAGAACTGGGCAGCGTTTTGTTCTATTATACATGCGGTTGCTATGAGTTGGAACTGACTCAAAGGCACTTAGCAACAACAAAGCAGGAATCACTGGGTGATGCAAGTGGTTGTCGTACTTGGCTGCTAACCAAAAAGTTAGAGGTTCAAGTCCACCCAGAGAAGCCTCAGAAGAAAGGCCTGATGATCTAATTCTGAAATATTAGTCATTGAATATCGCATGGAGCACAGTTCTACTTTGACACACATGGGGTTCCGATGAATCAGAATCAAATAGATGACCACTTTTTTTTTTCTTTTTAAATAGGCAACCATGAACGCTATACTTAAGTCAAAAAAATATACGTCATATTTACCCAGTTACCATGTCTTCTTCAATTTTTTAGCCTCAACAAATAATAGTGCTGGACACATAATAATTAACTAATTTTTTTGCTGAATTAATTAGCTGATACATAACACATGTATTTCTAAACATATTGAATGAAACCTACTGATGTAAAATTTATTAACTTTGACATGTTTCACACCAAATAGGTAGAATTTTAATATTTTGAACCCTTCTACGTTCACTGCCATAAATCAAAAGATGTTTTTTGGTGAGTGCTCTTGAAAGAAATACTTAATATGGAGAAAATATTTTGAGACATTTCTGTACTGTCTAAAGTAAAGAAATGATGATTAGTTGATATATTGAAAAAAATACCTAGGAAGACATCTCCAAAATGGAACTCAGAACTGGTAATTATGTTCACCCATATTTTTAGACTATATACAAAAGGATATACAAAGGGAACCAGCTGAAAGACTGTGAGATCAGGAAAAATGTTTTTCCATACTATGAGAAAAACAACTAATAAATACCCCATATCAACATATTTTCCATAATCTTAGAATATTAGAGAAGGAAGAGATCCTTGAACATGATTTAGACATGCTCTTTTCTTATCCCATATTTTAGCTTCTATGACCTATTCGAACCCCCTTGATTGCTGAATTAATCCCTCATATAACATTCACTTTTCTTTCTGCTAACTTCTTTATTATGTTTACTATTTCCAACTGCCTCAACTTTGACTTAATCATGTGTAGGTAACCTATTATTTATTTATTTTCTTGGTAAATGATCATGTAATACATATTTTTGGCTTTGCAAGCTATAAGGTCTCTGTTTCAACAAAACTTTGAAATTGCTGTGTGAAAACCACCATAGACATTATATAAAGTAATGAGCATGGATATGTCCCAAGAAACTTTATTTATGGATCATGAAATTTGTATTTTACATATTTTTCATGCTATTACAAACTATTCTTCTTCTCTTTCTAACCATTTAAAATGTAAAAACCATCCTTAGTTCTTGAGCTATGTAAAATGAGGCTACTGGTCAGATTTGGTCTTTGGGCCATAGTTTGCCAATCCTTTCCATGCTTGGATAAAGATTATTTATCCTCAGCATAGGCAGTTTGGAATAGTGCAATGAGCATGGCTTCTGAAGTCAGAGAGATCTGAGTTTAAAGTCTCATTTTGTTTCTTATTTGCTGATCAATAATAAGCAAGTCACTGAAATTCTCCAGACCCTACTTTTCTCCTTTAGCAAAAGGAGGCGGGTAGTAGAGAAAATACTAAGACACCCTTATAGAACCATTATGATGATTAATAACTTGTATATATAAAGAACAGGGACCTTGGGAGGCTCAAGAAATATCACTTGCTGAATGAATGAATGAATCAATTAACCATTATAACAGTATTATTATAACTAAGAGGTTTTCTGAACAGTGGTGAAATAGAATCATTAGGGAATGTCTGTATTTTAAATACATGCCCTTCGTAATCCAATCAAAGTTAGTTGCCTATTGACAAAAAATAAAATAAAAAATCTTACTTCCCCATATTCTTTCTAAAAGGAAGAGTGCAGTGATGCCTGATGAAGTATGCAAAATCATCATAAGATATATAAACTTTGGGGGGAAAAAAACTTTGAATTTTTTCTAAACACTATAGTTAGAATCATTCACAATTTTGTTAAGTGTTAGAAGGGTTTTAGATTATACCTATACTATTTAACCTATTGTTTTGGACAGTCTTGTGTAGACCTTATGGAGCAAGACTTCTCTCAGTAGATAGATAAATAGAGAGATAGAGAGATAGAGATAGATAGATATAGATAGATAGATATAGATAGATGGATAGACAGACAGACAGACAGATAGATAGATAGATGTTGTTGTGTTGTAAGGTGCCGTTGAGTCAGTTTCCACACATAGCAACCCTTATGCACCACAGAATGAAACACTGCTTGGTCCTGCATGATGCATGCTCACAATCTTTGTTATGCTTGAGCTCATTGTTGCAGCTGCTGTGTCAATCCATTTTGTTGAGGATCTTCATGATGTCCTTCTCCAGGGACTGATCCCTCCTGACAACATGCCCAAAGTATGTAAGACGTAGTTTCACCATTCTTGCTTCTAAGGAGCATTCTGGTTGTACTTCTTCCAAGACAGATTTGTTCATTCTTTTGGCAGTCCATGGTATATTCAGTATTCTTTGCCAACACTACAGTTCAAAGGTGTCAATTCTTCTTCAGTCTTCCTTATTCATTGCCCAGCTTTCGAATGCATATGATGCAATTAAAAATAGCATGGCTTGGGTCAGGTGCACCTTAGTCTTCGAGATACATCTTTGCTTTTTAACACTTTAAAGAGGTCTTTTGCAGCAGATTTGCCCAATGCAGTGCTTCATTTGATTTCTTGACTGCCGCTTCCATGGGTGTTGATTGAGGATCCAAGTAAAATGAAATCCTTGACAACTTCAATATTTTCTCCGTTTATCATGATGTTGCTTATTGGTCCAGTGAGGATTTTTGTTTTCTTTATGTTGAGGTGTAATCCATACCGAAAGCTGTGATCTTTGATCTTCATCAGTAAGTACTTCAAGTCCTCTTCACTTTCAGCAAGCAAGGTTGTGTCATCTGCATAAGAAGTGGTTAATGAGCCTTCCTCCAATCCTGATGCTGCATTCTTTTTCATATAGTCCAGCTTCTCAGATTATTTGCTCAGAGTACAGATTGAATAGGTATGGTGAAAGGATACAACCATGATGCACACCTTTCCTGACTTTAAACTATGCAGTATCTCTTTGTTCTGTCCGAACAGCTGCCTCTTGATCTATGTACAGGTTCCTTATGAGCACAATCAAGGGTTCTGGAATTCCCATTCTTCACAATTTTATCCATAATTTGTTATGGTCCACACAGTTGAATGCCTTTGCATAGTCAATAAAACACAGGTAAACATCTTTCTGGGCTTCTCTATTGTTTTCAGCCAAGCTCCATCTGACATCAGCAATGATATCCCAGTTCCATGTCCTCTTTTGAATCCAGCCTGAATTTCTGGTAGTTCTCTGTTGATATCCTGCTGCAGCTGCTTTTGAGTGATCTTCAGCAAATATTACTTGCATGTGATATTAATGATATTGTTCAATAATTTCCGTATACGGTGGGATCGCCTTTCTTGGGAATAGGCATAAATATGGACCCTTTCCAGTCAGTTGACCAGGTAACTGTCTTCCAAATTTCTTGGCATAGACACTTGAGCACTTCCAGGTCTGCCTTCCTTTGTTGGAACATCTCAACTGGTATTCTGCCAATTCCTGGAGCCTTGTTTTTCGCCAATGCCTTCAGTGCAGCTTGGATTCTTCCTTCAGTACCGTCAGTTCCTGATCATATGCTACCTGTTGAAATGGTTGAAAGTCGATCAATTCTTTTTGGCATAATGATGCCATGTATTCCTTCCATCTTCTTTTGATGCTTCCAGCATCGTTTAATATTTTCCCCATAGAATCTTTCACTATAGTAACCCGAGGCTTGAATTTCTTTTTAGTTTTTTCAGCTTGAGAAATGTCATGCATGTTCTTCCGTTTTGGTTTTCTATCCCTGGCTCTTTGCACATATCGTTATAATACTTTACTTTGTCTTCTCGAGCCACCCTTTGAAATATTCTGTTCAGTTCTTTTACTTCATCATTTCTTCCTTTTGCTTTAGCTACATGACTTTCAAAAGCAAGTTTCAGAGTCTCTTCTAACATACATTTTGGTCTTTTTTTTCTTTCCTGTCTTTTTAATAACCTCTTGCTTTCTTCATGTATGATGTCCTTGATGTCATTCCACAACCAGTCTGGTCTTCAGTCATTAGTGTTCAATGTGTCAAATCTATTCTTGAGATGGTCTCTGAATTCAGGTGGGATACACTCAAGGTCATACTTTGAGTCTCGTGGACATGTTTTAGTTTTCTTCAGTTTCAACTTGAACTTAAATACGAGCAATTGATGGTCTCTTCCACATTTGGCCCCCAGCCTTGTTCTGACTGATGATATTGAGCTTTTCCATTGTCTCTTTCCACAGATGTAGTAGATTTGATTCTTGTGTATTCCGTCTGGTGAGGTCCATGTGTATAGTGGCCATTTTTGTTGGTGAAAAAAGGTATTGAATGAAATAGAAAGATAGATAGATTAGATAGATAGAGATAGAGAGATGGATGGATGGATGGACGGACGGATATATGGATGGATGGATGGGCAGACAAAGAAAAATTGATTCCTCAATAGAAAAGACGAAGGAATTTTAACATTTAACTTCAGTATTCATAAGCCACCAAAATATATTGGATAAGAAATTTAAAAACCAAATCAGTATACACAGAATTTGCAAAGAATATTTTAAGGTATATTACAAATTACTAGAAATCTTCACAACAATTATATAAATAGATTGTGAATGGGAAAGTGAGGAAATCTGTATACAGGCTTTTTAAGAGAAAGCTGCTATATCCTGTGGTCAAAGAAGCTGGTAACTTCTTCAGCTTCAGCTTAAGCTCCCAAGAAACCAGTAAGAGAACTCAGAACTCACTTCAAAGATATCCAGGACATTAAAGCAGCTTGTGGAAGGAAGACAGGAGTGACTGCACTGGGATTGGCCCATACTTGCAGAACTGCAGGCTCAAAGCCTGAAAGTATGTTTCTTAGACTCACGTCTGAGCTTGAGTCCTGTCCAATGAGTCCTCCAGAAGGGCATAAAGAACTTTGAGGCAAGAATTTGAAGATAAATACCTATGCTTAAGGAAAAAGAAGCATCTGAAATAAAGATCATTACCCTAGTTCAAGGGGAATGCTAGAGAGACAAGTCCAAAAATGGGAATCTTTAAAAGCATGCATGGAAATGCCCAAGAGAATGGCAACTTTAACTATGTCCATACCTAGAATCACCCAGCCAAGGAAGCAAGGATTTATCTCATCACCTTTCCCAGATTAGAACCCTGCAATCCTAAAGAACAGCTGGACATTGGAAGGGGAGTTGAACAAACAGCAAAAACCAACTGATCACTCCTCCACAAGAAGGGAAGGAGAAGAAAGGGAAGGAAGAAATAAAAAGCACATGGACAAATTTTTCTTTTCATACGTGGATTTAAACTGAGGGTTAACTTGGCCAAAGTTTCAGAATCCAAGACAGAACTCAGATTGTCCTGTTCTTAAGTGTTATTTCTCTCATTCTGATTGTATTCATATTTGAAATAGAAATATTTAAAGGGAGCATAAATAAATAATGTGTATAAGAATTCAAACTTTCAGTTTTTTTTTCCAATCTGTACTGTGCCTCATAATTAAAAAAAAATTCCATTGTAAAATTCAGTTAAGCATCAATGAACTATTAAATAGAATCTAAATATATGAGAAACTAATTTTTACAGCTGGCAACAAACCCAAATGTGCCAGATTAATAGCTTAATTCCTTCCCAGGAATCTATGGTACATTAAGAACAACAAACATGCTTAGAGAAATCAAATTATCTTAATGAGTCCTGCTGTAATTATAATTATGAATTAAAATAATAACAGCTCTTTTGGGGAGTAAAAACTGTTTTCTGAAGAATTTATATGATTTCAATCTGAGCTTAAAATATTTCACCCAGAGACAAAGAAGAGGGAAGAAAGAAACAGTTTATCAGTAATAAACTAGAAGGTAAATTATAAGAAGTGATCAGAGCTATACAACTAGATGTGCAATTACCAACACTGAAATTTAGAAAGGACTCTGTATCTGGATTCTATAGATTTAAACTATTAGTAGATTGAGGAAGAACTTAAAGATGACAGATGGATTTACATGTCAAAAAATACCGGTCTATTTTAATGTACTAAGTATGCCCTGTGCTAAGCTAGAGTATTATGCAAGAAAAAGAATGAAAAAGCATGATCTTTATGCTACTAAAGAGACTACAGGAGAGTTAGGAAAAAAATACACGCATATAGTAATAATTGTGCTCATGTGGAAACTGTACATGAATCAAGGGGCAGTTGTTCAAACAGAACAAGGGGATAGTACATGATTTAAAAGTGGAAACGGTGTGTGGCAGGGTTCTATTCTTTCACCTTACTTATTCAATATATATGCTCAGAAAATAATCCAGAAGCTGGGCCATTTGAAGAACGCCAGGATTAGAGGAATACTCATTAACAAACTAAAATATGCAGATGGCACAACCTTGCTTGCCAAAAATGAAGACAACTTGAAACAACTCCTGATTAAGGTCAAAGACTACAGCCTTCAGTATGGATTACATCTGAACATAAAGAAAATAAAATGCTCACAACTGGAACAGTAAACATCATGAAAAATGACAAAGAAATTGAAGTTGTCAAGAATTTCATTCTTCTTGGATCAATAATCAATGTCCAGGGAAGCAGCAGTTAAGAAACAAAATGACATATTGCACTGGGCGAATCTGCCACAAAAGACCTCTTTAAAGTGTTAAAAAGCAAAGATGTCAGTTGGAGAAACACAGCGTGCCTGACCCAAGCCATGGTCTTTTCCATCACCTTATATGTGTCTGAAAGCTGAACAATAAAAAAAGGAAGACCGAAGAAGAACTGACAAGTTTGAATTGTGGTGTTGGTGAAGAATATTGAATATACTAAAGACTGCTGTAAGAAGGAACAAATTTGTCCTGGAGGAAGTACAGCCAGAATGCTCCTTTGAAGCGAGGATGGTGAGACCTTGTCTCACTTACTTTCTCGTATCGTCAGGAGAGACCATTCACTGGAGAAGGACATCACGCTTGGTAAAGCAGAGGGTGGGGGGACAAAAACGAGAGACCTTCAATGAGATAGATTGACAAAGAGGCTACAACAATGGGCTCAAACATAGCAAAGATTGTGAGGATGGTGCAGGACTGGACAATGTTCTGTTCTGTTATACACGGGGTCGCTATGAGTTGGAGCTGACTCCATGGCACCTAGTAACAACAATGTATTATTAAAGTCCTTTCTGAAATATTTGGCTGTGTAGCAATCAAAATGCTGCAGGAGTTTTGAGGTAAGACGAACCTATTAAAAAGACTACAGAAGGCTGGCATAGTCATGCGGGCTTTTATAAGTGTTACCTAGATTAAAGGGTTATACTAGTATAAGAGCAACATATTTCCCTCAGTAATCATATTGAAAGGTTCTACAGGATCTGATGTGGTCACTATTCCATTGGCATCCTGAATTTCCTAAAGGGCCATACTGAAGTACATGACACATGTATAGCACATGTATAAGATTTCAAAGCAATAAAGTCTTTTAATGTCCATTATTGTTTTATTTTCACCCCAATACCACATGTTTCAGTCTGGTAGCAGATATGTACACCAGGTGCACTCAGGACATTCAGGCTAAAGAGTTGACCAAGGGAGATTAGGTAGAGATGGGAAATGAGGGTTGACGGCAAATCCTCGTGTCTGGGAATTTGTTCTGGCATTTCAGGAAGGAGAATAGTGGAAAGATAACATCAGCTGCATTTGGTTCATCCCAGCGAAGATGTCTAGTCTAATCAAGGAACTGCAATGCTAAGTGAGAACTGACTCAAAAACCCAGGAATATAGGAGAGCTAGGCAAAATGGGGGATTCAGGAAAAATGGTATCCGGCATCTATCGATGATTTAGTGAGCAAGATGAATTCCAATAGGGAATGTGGGGAAGGGACTTGTCATACACTGCTCCAAGACTGAGATAGGCACACTCTGCAAGCTAAGTTATCTGCAACCACAGTTAATTTGCATTTAGAAGGTGTTCCATAAAGGTTAACTGAATTCAATTACCCTGTCCAGTCACTTTCAGAAATTGAAATCAATAAACAAATATGTGTGTATGTGTGTGTTTGTGTGTATGTGTACTTAAATGACTGGGTAATGCTTGTGCAAATGTCAGATATATGTATGTATCCACACACACAATATTCGGATATATACATTTAATTAAATACATCAGGTGTCAGTCATCATTTTATGGTAGATACTTCCACATTTTGGAAGTTGTTAGGCAGAAAATAAAAAATAAAAAATTTGTATGTGGATGACACAAGAGAATTCTCTTTCTTGCTTATTCACCATGTTGTTTTACAAATCCTTTTGCATTATCTGCTACAGCTTCTGAATTACAAATTTAGACTAAGATGTCTGATGGTAAACATTACAGAGAAAATCCATCCAGATCATGGTGAGGAACTGCTTGTACAGTACACAAACTTACAATTTAAAGCTATTAGAGTAAAGTCTTCTTGGTACTACCAGACTGAGAAATAGCAAGTTTTCCAATGAAGAATTTTCTCCAACACATAAATTAACATAGGATTTAATTGTATTTTCTTGATAATGAAGAAAACATTACATTTGTTTTACACTCATACCTAAGATGCTTATCTCCTATTCTGAAAATGTTTCTAGAATTGGTAGAATATTCTTTATTCCTGCTTTTATATATGCCCTCCCTGGCTTCTGGAATGCCCTCCCCAAGCTGAAAGTCATTCTCCCTTCCATTTTTTTTTTTCCAAAGTCATCACTCTCAGAAAGCCTTCCAAGATCAGTCCTGGCAGACTAGCCCTGACTCTATTTTATACAAATGTTAGTCTCTTTGCATATAGCCTGGATCTCATCCCTCCAGCTATATCATGAATCTTACTCGATACTTTTTTCCTTTTGTTCTGTTGTACTATCAAAAGGTATTTCTCTGATAGATCATGCCTCTCAGCTTCCAAATATGCTCTAATCTCGCCTGTACCCTTCTCCTGATACAACCTCAGGTCTTGCCTCTCTTTTACAGTCAAGCTTCAGCAAAATATTTCTTACATGTTACCTCCACTTGTTTACTTCACATTTCTTTCTAAATCCATTTCCAGTCAGCCTTTTGCCTCAACTACTCAACCAAAGTTCTTAGACTAAGATCTCCACCCTTCCTTGTTTTTAATGCCAATGGACACTTTTCATTTCTTATTTTTCTGCATATCTCAGCCACAGTCAACACAGCTGGCCATGTGCTTCTCTGTGTAATGTTCCTTTCCACAATTGTTTCTTAATTTTCCTCTTCTTGTTTCCTTGAAGTCTCCTTGGGGAATAATTTCTCTTTTCCTTTCCTTATCAGTTGAAATTCCTAAGTACCGAGGTCTAGGTCCAGTTCTTAACACTATACACTATTTCTTTAAATTATCGAATCTACTGCTGTATAATAAACACTGGCTATTCCTAAATTTATCACACTAGAAGACGACCTGCCTTCTCCATTCCAAACTCACAGAATCACTTGCTGGTTACCATCTCCTCCTGGAGGTGTCACTGCTGCCTCACCCTGGATACACTCTCTGAAATATTCTCCACATCCACTTCTCATCTCGGTAAACGGCATAAACATACACTCGCTTATTTTTCCTACATCTTGGCAGCTACTTGGCATTTCTTTCTTAATCTTCTTTTTTTTTTTCCTTTACCAAGTTCTGCTCATTTTGTCTTCTAAATAATTCCTGAATCTGGTCACTTCTCTCTGTTCATTGCTTCATACTACCATGAATTCTCATTTTTCCTATTTCAGGAGCTCTCGTGAGAGTTTTTCCAAATCCGTTCTCCACAGAACTAAATGCCAAAACGGTATCAAACCAGTTGTAGTCAAGCCGATGCACCAGGTCTATCAGAGTCCAGCTGCACTCTACAGGCTTTTCAGGACTGTGACCATTCAGAAGTAGATCTCCAGGCCTTTTTTCTGAGGCGTCTCTGGGCGGGTTTGAACTGTCAACCTTTCAGTTAACAGTCAAGCACTTAATTGTTTGAACCACCTGGGACTCCACAGAGCTAAAAGAGGGACTTTAAAAAGTGCAAATCTCTTCAAGTCACAACCTGTTAAAAATGCCCAGCATCCTTCCATCGTTATGAGGATGATGTGTAAAACGCGTCACAAAACCCCGGAGGGACTGCACGACCAGCTCCTTGCCTGCCTGTTCAGTCCCTCCTCTTTCCCTCTCTCTTTGCCCTTAAGCTCCAGCCACATTTGCCTTCTCTTGGTTCTTGTAGTAATTGAGTGGTATTCATGCCTCTGGGTCTTTATATGGCTTCTTCCCCTGATTTGCAGACTCTACATCCACTTTCTTTTCTTATTAATTCTTCCTCATTTTTCAGATTTCGGCTAAAAAGTAGGTCCACAAAAGAAGCCTTCACTCTTCCCTGCCATCTTCTTCCTCCTCTTCAAGCTGCCCCAAATCTCACACTGCATTCGGGTCCCCGGCTAGATGCTCTTATAACATCCTGTATTTCCCCTTCAAATCACTTATTACAAGTGAAATTGAATTATTCATACTTTAATGTCTATTTTTCATTCTAGATATGTTTCAAAAGAGTAGACTATATATCAGTCTTCTTCATTTCTCTTCCCCCAGCACCTTTCACATTAAAATTCCCTTATAAGTAACTGCTGAATGGATTAGCCGGCTTTTTATTTTATTTAGCATCGCTATTATTTCCCACGTAACTGGTTCTTCACATAGATCTTTTCTTCGTTTCGTGTCTGCTAATCAACTCGATGGCAACTGGTTGAGGGCAGTGGTGGTTTAATGGTAGAATTACAGCCTTCCATGCAGGGGACCTGGGTTTGATTGCTGGCCAGCGCACCATGAGTGCAGCCCCACTTGTCTGTGAGTGGAAGCTTGGGTATTGCTATGATGCTGAACAGGTTTCAGCAGACCTTCCAGACTGACAGACAAGGAAGAAAGGCCTGGAGATCTACTTCTGAAAAATCAGTTACCGAAAACGCTATGGATCACAATAGCCTGAGTGTACATGGGGGCAAGAAGGGGATTCACAACAACAACAAAAACACCCAATACTTGGTCTCTTGGAGTTTCAGTTTCCTCGTCTGTCAAAAGTGAGAAATATCAAATTACCTCTTAGAATGTTCTCGTAAATTAATTGGATTAAATCATATCTGGTACTAAGCACATGTTGAGAGCTCAATATGTACGAGCGATTCTCATATGTGTCGGTATCTGGTGAATTCCCCAGGGAAAGTGACTGTATCTAGGTTTCCTCTACTCCATGTGGTTATACAGCTTCTCATCTGGTTGTCCAGGTCTTCTTATGGGGGCACTGAGAACCAAGTTCAGTTGAGCCCATGCTCTCTCCCAGAGTCTGCATTTCTCCCCAGTCCCAGCTCCATTTTCAAAATCATAAAATCAAATACACTGCATAATTCTTCTATGACAGGATGTGGCCTAGGAGAACAGGCTTCCTGAAATGCATATACGATTCTGTGATTCCTCCCACCATTCTGAGACACAAAGTTATTTTATGTAAGGTTTGTACTGCTGTTGTCATTGCTCCCTTTGTCTTTCCTATCATAAGTCAGGGTGGCTTTGCTGGGCTCTAGATGTCCTTTCTTCATCTGCATAGTCATCCTCTTTTTTGCTTTTACATAGAACAAATTATTAGATCAGTCACTCTAATCATCTGACTGCCATTTCTACAGTCACATCTACCTGGCACCAACTACTGTTTGTTGCCTCTGTCATTCTGTATGAACACTTCTGGAATGAGAAAGAAGCTTCATTGCCCTCAGACACTTCGCCAAGAGCTCTCCTTTTGATCCCATACCTACAGCTGACCCAGATCTCCAAGGCTGGCCTCCTAACTCAGGCTGACTTCTCCTTCCAGTTGCCCTGTGTTGTTGATGTCCCAGATGCAGCCCATGCAGGGCAGGAAGACAGATGTCAAACTGACACTGTTTCCAAGATGGTGTGAAGAAGTCAGTGGCAACATTTCATGTAGGTCTCAAGTAGAGTTGTGTGGATGTGCCTAAGACATGTAAAGAGGCTACAGCCAGTGGATATTTGATGAGTGATTATCTTCACCTTATGTTTATCTCCTTCTAAGAAATAACAGTATTTCAAAAAAAAAGTGCTTAGCTACATGTGTATGCTTTGCTTTCTGTTCTAATCTATTCATATGTATATACATCTTTAGTTATGTAAATAAGTCCATATTCTTTTTTCTCAACCTTATGCTGCTTTAAAATCATTATTTGTGCTTTTCATATGTTTAGCTTTGTGGGACTTTGAAAGTAAAACCTAGCATTGTCAAACAAAGGTGCTATTTACTAAGGAGAAACAGAAATATGCCGACTCGGGAGCAGCATGCATGAAGAAATGAGAGGTGCTTATCATTATACAACAGGGTGGCTAAAAAGCACATACATTTCTTCGTAAATAAAGATATGAAACGGTGATGGACAACAGCGGCTTGCTTGAATGGAATAGTGCACACGCAGAGAAGAAATACAATGGACGTGGACTGTCAAGTGACAGCCCAGAGAGAGAATGGAAAATAATGTCAGGGTGGTTCAGCCAACGAAGATAAAATTCAGTGATTCCACACCGTAGTGAGCATCAGTAGACTGTCCACATGATTTAAATCCGTTTTTGGCAGAGGCTAAAACTAAAAATCTTCCTACAGAGCAGCGTATGCTCTGAAGGACAGAGCAGGTTCCTAAAGTGTACACTATCCTCAATTTCCTCGTGTGCGATCCTGAGGTAGTGACCTGGACCTGAAAGTGCCACTCTGAGAAGAAAATGAAAAATAAGTATGCGGAATATTGATGTTATATATATTAATTCAAAATATGAATTCTCTCCACCCCACTAGGCCAGAAGTTTAGTCTACAGGATTATTCTGTAGTCGTAAAATGGCCGACCAACCCTCACAAAATATTTCTGAGGCAGTGTAGGGTAATGGAAACAATGTTTGATTCTATCACTTACTAGAAGCCCTGGTGGTGCAGTGGTTAAGAGATCGGCTGCTCACCAAAAGGTTGGCAGTTCAAATCCACCAGCAGCTCCTTGGAAACTCTATGGGGCAGTTCTACTCTGTCTTGTAGGGCTGCTAAGAGTCGGGATTGACTCGATGGCAAAAGTTATTACCACTGACTGTGACCTTTGGCATGTTTTGTAGTCTCTCCTAATCTTTGTTTCTTCATCTTTAAGTGGTGGTTTAGATACTTACCTTGCTTTGCCATGAAGGTTAAATTTCAGCTAAGGAAGGCACTGTGTAGAGTGTCTGGAATTTAGTCAGCACTTAGCAAATCATAGGGGGCAGTGGTGGTTCAGTGGCAGCCCTGGTGGCACAGTGGTTAAGCGTCTGGCTGCTAACCAAAAGGTTGGCAGTTCGAATCTACCAGCCGCTCCTTGGAAACCCTATGGGACAGTTCTACTTTGTGCTATAGCGTTGCTATCAGTCAGTATGGACCAACGGCAATGGGTTTGGTTTTGGTTACGTGAGAGATTCCGGTTTCTCAGCCAATGCACTTTATGTGTAGCCATAACCCATCTGTCAGTGGAGGCTTATGTGTTGCTATGATGGCAAACAAGTTTCAGCAGAGCTTCCAGACTAAGATGGGCTTGCAAGAAAGGCCTGGTGATCTATTTACTTCCAAAAAATCAACCAGCGAAATTCCTATGGAGCACAATAGTCAGATCCACAACTGATCATGGGGATGGCACAGGACTGGGCAGCATTTTGTTCAGTGGCACGTGGAGTCGCCATGGGTCGGGGGAAGACTTCATGGCAGCCAACAACAACAGCAATGGCTGCTTTTATATTATGATCGTTGCATTTACTACTGTTTTCCTTCAAAACAGAGGGTGTTCCATTTGAAAGAAGTCAGTTTGAATGGCAATGTTTTCTTTGCCACAGAATGTTTATAAAGGTAAAGTAACATACAAATACCACTATATCATAAAGCATTTTAAGTGTTAATTGTAACAAAAGTTTGTAACATCTCTCAAGGATTCCCAGTATTTCCCTGCCCAGGAAACACCAATCCACTTCTAGCAGATACCACTCCCTCCCTCAAATCCTCTGTCCTCTAAATGCTGACATGTTCATTAAAAGTCCACATAACAATGCTCAAGACTTTTCTCATTGTCTGCTTCTACAACAGGGGCTGTGGTGTTCCTTTTCCTTGGTAGGATATGGTGCATAGCATCTTAATTGTAACAACCTTGCTGCTTTCAGTTCAGTCAATGAGAATCCTACCACAATCTATTAACAACCTAATGCATTTTACAAACCATGTGTGATAATTTATATAACCTTTATTTGATATACTCCTTTATTTTAATATACATCTTGACCTGTTTAATCTCTACACTGTCTTCTATTCATAATCAAGTGTTTTTCTCACTTCAATGTACTCAAATAATAATTACTTTCCCTAGTGCATTCACTTTGTAAAACACATTCAAATCCATCAACGTTTGGTCTTTGCAGCAGCCCTATGAGTTTGACAGGGTAAAAATTATTTCTTCCTTTTTTGGAAGAAGAAACTGAAGCTCGGGGATGTAGGAGATTTTTCCAAAGTTAAAGACTGAAAATATTTCCTCCTTTCTTGGAAGGAGTAATAAAACTCAGCTATGTAAGGGATTGCTCCAAAGTAAAGGTGTTTGGCTTCAAACTCTCACTTAGATCTTCTTAACTAGATCCAGTGCTATTTCTTTTAAAACTCATACCTGTAAACATCTCCATTTTTCTAATCATCTTTTTCTACTGTTGTTGTTGTTAGGTGCTATCAAGTCAGTTCCGACTTATAGTGACCCTCTGAACAACACAACGAAACACTGCCCGGCCCTGTGCCATCCTCACGATCCTCGTTATGCTTGAACCCATTGTTGCAGCTAATTTGTCAATCCATCTCGTTGAGAGTCGTCTTCTTTTTTGCTGACCCTCTACCTTACCAAGCATGATGTCTGTTATGGATTGAACTGCATCCCCCCAAAATATATGTCAACTTGGCTAAGCTATGATTCCCAGTATCATGTGATTGTCCACCATTTTGTCATTTGATGTGATTTTCCCATGTGTTGTAAATCCTACCTCTATTACGTTAATGAGGTAGGATTAGAGGCAGTTATGTTAATGAGACAGGACTTAATATACAATATTAAGTTGTGTCTTAAGTCAATCTTTTTTGAGATATAAAAGCGAGAAACAAGCAGAGAGACAGGGGGACCTCATACCACCAAGAAAGCAGTGCCAGGAGTGGAGCACATCATTTGGACCCAAGGTTCCTGAGCTGAAAAGCTCCTAGACCAGGGGACGGATGACCAGCACATTCCCCCATTGTTGACAGAGAGAGAAAGCCTTCCCCTGGAGCTGACACCCTGAATTCAGACTTCTAGCCCCCTAGACTGTGAGAGAATAAATTTTTCTTTGTTAAAGCCATCTACTTGAGGTATTTCTGGTATAGAAAATGTCCTTCTGATAACATGTCCAAAGTATGTGAGACAACATCTCATCATCCTTGCTTCTAAGAAGTATTCTGGCAGTACTTCTTCCAAGACATATTTCTTTGTTCTTTTGGCAGTCCATGGTATATTCAGTATTCTTCACCAACACCATAATTCAAAGGTGTCAATTCTTCTTCAGTCTTCCTCGTACCCTGTCCAGCTTTCACATGCATATGAGGTGATTGAAGATGCCATGGCTTGGATCAGGCACACCTTAGTCCTTAAAGTGACATCTTTGATTTTTAATATTTTAAAGAAGTCTTTTGCAGTAGATTTGCCCACTGCAAGGCGTCATTTGATTTCTTGGCTGCTGCTTCCATGGGTATTGATTGTGGATCCAAGTAAAATAAAATCCTTGACAACTTCAGTCTTTTCTCCACTTATCGTGATGTGGTTTATTGGTCCAGTTGTGAGGATTTTTGTTTTCTCTGTGTTGAGGTGTAATCCATACTGAAGGCTGTGGTCTTTGATCTTCATCGATAAGTGCTTCGAGTCCTCTTCACTTTCAGCAAGCAAGGTTGTGTCATTTGGATAACACAGGTTGTTAATGAGTCTACAATCCTGATGTCCTATTCTTCTTCAAATAGTCCAGATTCTTGAATTGTTTGCTTAGCATACAGACTAAATAAGTATGGTGAAAGGATACAACCCTGATGTACACCTTTCCTGACTTTAAATCGTGCAATATCTCCCTGTTCTCTTTGAACAACTACCTCTTGATCTAAGTACAGGTTCTTCATAAGGACAATTACGTGTTCTGGAATTCCCATTCTGAGCAAGGTTATCCATAATTCGTTATGATCCACACAGTTGAATGTTTTTGCATAGTCAATAAAACACAGGTAAACAAATTTCTGGTATACTCTGCTTTCAGCCAAGAAGCATCTGACATTAGCAATGATATCCCTCATTCCACATCCTCTTCTGAATCCGACTTGAATTTCTGGCAGCTTCCTGTCGATGTACTGCTGCAACCACTTTTGAATGATCCTCAGCAAAATTTTACTTGTGTGTGATATTAATGATATTGTTCAATAATTTGCACATTCAGTTGGATGACCTTTCTTTGAAATAAGCATAAATAAGGATCTCTTTCAGTTGATTGGCCAGGTAGCTGTCTTGCAAATTTCTTGGCATAGATGAGTAAACACCACCAGCTCTGCATCTGTTTGTTGAAAACATCTCAATTCCTAGAGCCTTGTTTTTTGCCAATGTCTTCAGTGAAGCCTGGACTTCTTCCTTCAGTACCATCAGTTCTTGATCATATGCTACCCACTGAAATGACTGAATGTCGACGAATTTTTTTGGTAAAATGACTCTGTGTATTCCTTCCACCTTCTCTAGATGCTTCCTGTGTTGTTCAGTATTTTGCCCAAAGAATTCTTCACTACTGCAACTTGAGGCTTGAATTTTTTCTTCAGTTCTTTCAGCTTGAGAAATGCCGAGAGTGTTCTTCCCTGTTGGTTTTCTAACTCCAAGTCTTTGCACGTGTTGTTATAGTACTTTACTTAGTCTTCTTGAGCTGCCCTTTGAAGTCTTCTGTTCAGCTCTTTTACTTCATCATTTCTTCTATTTGCTTTAGCTACTCGACAGTCAAGAGCAAGTTTCAGAGTTTCTTCTGACATAAATTTTGGTCTTCTCTTTCTTTCTTGTCTTTTTAATGAACTCTTGCTTTCTTCATGTATGATGTCCTTGATGTCATCCCTCAAATTCTCTGGTCTTTGGTCGTTAGTGTTCAATGTGTCAAATCTATTCTTGAGATGGTATTTAAATTCAAGTGATATATCCTCAAGGCCATATTTTGGCTCTCATGAACTTGTTCTAATTTTCTTCAGCTTCAACTTGAACTTGCATATCAGCAATTCATGGTCTGTTTTGCAGTCAGCCCCTGGTCTTGCTCTGACTGATGATATTGAGCTTTTTCATCATCTCTTTCCACAGATGTAGTCGATTTGATTCCTGTGTATTCCATCCTGCAAGGTCCACTTGTATAGTCACCATTTGTTGTAGAAAAAAGGTATTTGCAATGAAGAAGTCCTTGGTCTTGCAAATTCTATCATGCGATCTCTGGCATGGTTTCTATCAACAAGGCTGCATTTTCTAACTACTTATCCTTCTTCTCTGTTTCCAACTTTTGCAGTCCAATCACCAGCAATTATCAATGCATCCTGATTGCATGTTCGATCAATTTCAGAATACAAAACTTGATAAAAATTCTTCAATTTCTTTATCTTTGGCCTTAGTAGTTGGTGTGTAAATTTGAATAATAGCCATATTAACTGGTCTTCTTTGTAGGTATATAGATATTATCCTATCACTGACAGCATTGTACTCAGGACAGATCTTGAAATGTTCTTTTTGATGATGAATGCAAAGCCATTCCTCTTCGAGTTGTCATCCCCAGCATACTAGACCATGGCATTGTCTGATTCAAAATGGCCAATACTAGCCCATTTCAGTTCACTAATGTCTAGGATATTGATGTTTATGCATTCCATTTCATTTTTGATGATTTCCAATTTTCCTAGATACTTTGTACATTCTATGTCCCAATTGTTAATGGATGTTTGTAGCTGTTTCTTCTCATTTTGAATTATGCCAATTATCAAATGAAAGTCTTGAAATTTGACTCCATCCACATCATTAAGGCCAGTTCTACTCTGAGCAAGTAGCTCTTCCCTAGTCATAATTTGAGTGCCTTCCAACCTGAAAGGCTCATCTTCTGGCACTATACCAAAAATTGTTCCACTGCTATTCATAAGATTTTCACTTGCTAGTTTTTTTCAGAAGTAGACTTCCAGGTTCTTCTTCCTAGTCTGTCTTAGTCTGGAAGCTCAGTTGAAACCTGTCCACCATGTGTGACCCTGCTGGTATTTGAATAGTGGTGGCTTAGCTTCCAGAATCACAACAATAGCCCCCACAGTACAACAAACTGACAGATGTGTGGGGACTTTTTCTACTACTTGAGGAAATTTATTCTTTTTTTATTGTTTCATCTAGAGCAAAGTAATTCTTTGGATTTATGAACTTATAATATAATATGAGTAATTTTGGCTTCATTCGTAAATTGATTCAGTCAGTCAGTCATTCTTTCACCAAATATTTATTACTATGTGTAGGGAACTGGTATAAACTGAGTCACAAAAGACTTTAATATCTGTTGAGAAGATAGTACTACCCATTGCCGTAGAATCAATTCCAAATCACAGAGACCCTATAGGGTTTTCAAGGCTTTAATCTCTTTATGGAAGCTAATTGCCAAATCTTTCTCCCATGGAGTGGCTGGTGGTTTTGGACTATTGACCTTTCGGTTAGCAGCTGAGCACTTTAACCACTTTCCCATCATATATTGATATACAACTTGAGATTTTATAAACTTTCAATTCTTCTTCACTAAAAATTTGTCCTTTCTCCCTTGTTTATTCATTTATTTGTTTATATCAGTGAGGACTTTTTTTTTTATATTTTGGGTGTAATGCAATATTACTTTATTTTGCTATTCAAGTTCTTCCAACTTTAGCATTTTTGAAGCCCTTTCAGTTGGCTCTTATGTCTCCTTGATTTATGTTGAACAGTTTTTTTTTTTTTTTTTGTACTTTTTAAGTTTCTGACACTACAAGATACTCTAGACTCATCTTGTGTATTTCCTGTCCTAGTCCAAAATCAGCTATTTCTTCAAGGGCCCATCATTCCTATTACTGAAGAATGGTAACTGAAACCCAGATATGGCTGGTAGGTGTGCTCTTTCCTAAGACTGTCATTGCTTTAGGCTCTTACAACACTAAGAGCAAGAAAATATCTGTGCATAATTGACTTGATGGCAATGGGTTTATACTAAACTGTACTTATGCTAATATATATAAATGTTTCTATATGTAACCATTTGTATCTATATTAAGCTAAACATGACTTCATACATATATCTACACTCTAATTCATTATCACGTGCATCACTCTAGCCTCTTCCTTTTGCTTATCTGCAACTTCCCACTAAAACAGTAAGAAATCTGGCTCCCACTATCCACCATTCATTTACTTTCTTGTTTAATCTGTTATACACGTATGATGGTATCAGAATTGTTAACCCATTAGTCCATGGGAAACTGCTTTATCAACTAGAATACAGTGCTTCTGTGCAATTTCTTTTGCGTTAAGTTTATAGACCTCACATATTTTCAAAGTTACTTAGATTGGCTCCTTTTTTCCCTGCCCTTTCTGTGAAGTTGTTTCATACATTTGTAAAAAGTTTAGCTTGTTTTTTCATATTCCGCATTCAATCCTGAAATTTCCCTGACCTCCTAAACGATTTTCTAAACACGCGAGTACATTAAGGTTCACTCTTTGTGCTTTAAATTTCCGTGGATTTTGACGAACACATTATGCTATGTATTCACCATTACAATACCACATAGACTAGTTTCACTGACATAAAAAAAAATCATACTTCACCTGCTTAACCTTCCTTTTCTCCCCAAACAGTGATCTGTGTATCATCTCTAGAGTTTTGTCTTTTCTAGAATGTCATAATTGGAATCATACAATATATAGCCTTTTAGATGGAAGTTTTTTTTTTTTTTTTTTTTATTTAACAATATGCATTTAAGATTCACCCATACTTTTTTGTGACTTGATAGTGAATTTCTTTTATAGTATGCAGGTTGTTGTGTGGACATAAGTTGTAAAATCATCTGAATTTTGTACATCCTAAAAATATACTCAACATGCTTATATACTACATAGCACAGATTTAGTAGGATTCGGACGTTGTTGTTGTTGGTTGCCTTTGAGTCAGCTCTGATTCATGGTGACCCCAGGTACAACAGAATAAAAGGTTGCACAGTCCTGCACCATTGTCATTACTGCTGGTATGCTCAAGTGCATTGTTGCAGCAACTGTGTATTTTGAGCCCTTTCCAACCTAGGAGGCTCATCTTTCAGCACTATGTAAGAGAATATTTTGTTGTGACCCAAAGGGTTGTCATTGGCTAATTTTTGGAAGTGGATCACCAAGCTATTCTTTTTAGTCTTCTTAGACTGGAAACTCTGCTGAAACCTGTCCACCATGACTAATCCTGCTGGTGTTTGGAATATTATTAGCATAGCTTCCACCATCATAGCAACATGCAAGCCACCTCAGTACAACAAACTGACAGACAGGTGGTGGAAGACACTAATAGTCTCTCCCAACTCTTCCTCAGAGGGGAAGTGTCAAAAAGACATGGTCAGGTTTTCTTGAAATAATACTTCATGCTTTGTTCTGATTGGTAAAGATTGCATTTGTCTTTAACCTCTTCAGTGAGTTCAACTGAACAGAGTCAGCTGTTATTGTCTCATTTTAAGGTTGTGACATTTTCTAATTATGTGAACTTGAGTAAGTTACTTAACTTCCTCTTTATATTTCTATTTTCATATCCATTATCATATCTATCATTTGTAAGAGATGGAAATAATAATAATAGTTTCCATTTATAGATGAAATCAAGATATTATGAGTTGGATACCATAACAGAATTACTGAAACAAAGATACAGTAAGATCAACATTTCCATAGCTGATAAAGAATATGTTGTGTTTATCTAATCATAGATATCAAAAGGGAATGGAATGTCCTAGTCCCACAGAGAACCACAAAGTGGCCTTTGATGGGTCTGGAGGGCAGGTTATAGTTAGTTCTTCCTACCTTGTGTAGTTAGCGGCTACTTGATATTGTGGGGAAAAGGTAGCTAGCCCAAGTCCAGGTGTATTGCTTTCCTCCAGGTCTCCAATGTGCTAAAAGAAAAAAAGAATCTCTTATCTTCTGGTTTAGAGAGGAAGTTCACAGAAAGGTCGTCTTCCAGTCATTTCTGTTGAATAAGCCTCCATAAACTATCTACTTCAGAAGGTTGCTGTGAGGTTCAAATAAAATAACACATATAAAGAATTGAGAACTCTTTTGGACACACAATAAGTAGCATGCACCGGTATTTCTATATCTTAAATTACATCTTTGTATCTATATGTAGAACAAGTAGCCTACATTGATGCTGTTCCTCAAAGTTCCCCTTAACTAAAATTCATTATTGAAAGTATTATTTCCTGTTATATATGCTGCAGTTTGCCTGCCTCCAGGGATACACTGCTCTGGGATAATGTTGTGCTTAACTTGTCTTTTGAAAGGAAAAGTAAATTCCAGATTGTGCTGAGATGAAAATATATTTATTCCTCACTCCTTTACCCATCACTTCTGGAGAAAAGTATGGTCATCATGCTATTTTTGTACATTTCTCCTGAGTAAATCCGTTTCAGGCAGTTTCATGTATAACCATAGTGCCTGCCTCACATGTGACATACCAGGAACAAGAGAATGGGGTGAGATGAGAGGAAGGGAGATACGGAAGTGAACCAAACAAGGACCCTACTTTTTTTTTTTTTTTTTT
>NW_004443959.1:5282458-5297941 GCF_000243295.1 Trichechus manatus latirostris | reverse complement strand
ATTTGATGTTCTAGGGTTTCAGGATTGTTGATTCTCTGTTTGGCTTAGTTTTTCGGATCTTTGTTGTGGAGGGACGGCGTGGTGCTTCTGCCTAGACCGCCATCTTGCCGGAGTCCTCAGGACCCTACTCTTAAGTGAAGTGTTCATTCATTCATCCAACACATTTCTCTTAACCTTTATGATGTGCCAGAAAGACTGAAATTCATTACCTTTGCAGTGTTTGCCTTCTACCAGAAAACATGGGAATATAATCCACATAAGCCATGGTCTCTAACAGAACTATGTAGAATAAAATTTTGATTTTGAAATATGAAGTTGGATGTACATAAACAATACAATTTATATAGTTGAACCTCTGCAAATACATAGGATAAGGAGTAGTCCCTTTAATCATGATCTATATTTTGTAGTTTATACTAGGAACTAACTTGGTAAGCAATGTTTTCCACTTTTCTCTGTTGGCTCAGCAAGTGGAAAGGCCACTACGTATTGATGCAGAGTGATGCATGCCACTGGGGAGTTGTGCTGTGCTAAGGGAGGAGACCCAATTCCTTTCTGTAGTGAAACTAGATTTCTCTTGGCTCCACTGCTCAAAACTCAAACAGTACAAGACTTCACTTGGGAATTTCTTCTTCTCAAGGCAAAATGAGCCACATATACTGAAGATGATGCTGCCAAGCAATTTTCAGGCTGTTTGACCAGATTTCTTCAGTTGGATCTTTGGATAACTTTTCCTCCTTTTCTGCCAACATGATGGGCAAGTTTCCATTTTCTGTAGAAATGAAAATAAATATGCAAATCATTATCGATGTAACCATAATGAATACCTACATATTCTTCTTCAGCCAAGAAGTCCCTTAGTCCTGAGGCAGGAGGTTAGAGTTTACATAAACTTTGCATTGACCCTATGACTTGGAGATATCAATCAAGAACAATAATTGTAAATGATAGTTAAAATGTGCACAATGCTTCAGAGTTCATAAATTACTTTTTGATCCACTATACCACTTCATTTCATTTGATCCCATTTATTTAACTTATAAAATAGGTGTAGTTATTTCCATCTATTTTACAGTAAGGAGTGGTGGTAGAAGTGTGTTTGGGGGAGGGAAGAAATGGATGTCTATATTTATTAAGCACTGATTATTTGTCAGTCCCAGGACATTTTTTTTTTATCATTTTATTTTTCACAAAGCCATATAAATTATGCGTTTTCTATTTCACTTCTGTTGATGCTATTGAACCTAAGTTTCTAAAATGAAACTGCCTCCCCTTTTCTTTTGTATGTGCTGAATTTTCTACCCAGAATAAAGTATTTGCCACTTGTCTGACTTTTAAACTGTTTTCCATAATCAAGTACAATATCCAAATGCATTTACTTCAGTTATTGCATAACCTATTGAACAGGAAAGCAATAAACTGATATTCCCAATTGTTATTAGTTGCCATAAAGTTGATACTGACTGACGGTAACCCTGTGTGAGTTAGAGGTCAATATAAGGCATCAAATTAGTAGAAATGACAGACTGGTTGACTCTCCCAGATTAGCTTTGCCATTTTATCTTTCTGTCCTTTATTTTAACCTTAACATAAAACATAGGTTTTCAATATTAGTTTTTTTGAATTAATATCACATGCACAAAATATACTTCAAATATATCTGAGTCATGGCTCATAGGGAAAGGATACAACGATTGAGGAAAGGTTTGCATGTAGACAGAGAGAACAATCAGGGTTCTTTGTGGTATCTGGGAAGTGCACAGGAGTTGGCTTTAGGTAGAGATCTGAACATATACTAGGGAAAAAAGGCAACAACGGCTGTAATCCCCACCATAAACCCTGGGATCCAGGGCCAGATCTGTCATCACCAGAAAGTTTGAGGACACAAAAAAACAGTAGGAAGATTATTTTTAGGCTTTGCAACTGTCCAGGGATTCCTGAAACTTCCTTGATCAAAACCAGTATCAGTCCTGCCATGTGTTTCAGGAGCAAAATGTATTCGTATGAGTTTCAGCAGCATACAACAAAAAATACCAAAATATTGGTAACCTAAATATAAACGTGTCTATTTCTATCTTATACATAAGTATTAGGAGGTGGGAGTCTAAGGATAGTAGCAGCACCACCGTATAAGGGATCAAGCTTACTTCTATTTTTCTCATACTTTCTTCATTAGAGCTAGGCTTCCATTGTCCAGGTCACCTCATGGTCTAAGAAGACTGATGGTAGGTAACACCATCAGGTCCATATTTCAAACAGCAGGAAGGTGGAAATGGGGAAGAGAAAAAGTTCACAATTCAATAGTCTGTCCCATTTTTAAGATTTCCTGGAAGCTCCCTTATTCCAACTTCTACTTATAATTCAGTGGTGAGAATTTTGTCAAATGTCTACTTCTCACTACAAAGGAGGTTGGAAACTGTATGTTTTAGCGCATTACACTGCTGAATTGAATTAAATCAAGGTATGTCATGTTGGATGAGGGGAAGAAGAGCTAATGAATAGGCAACTAGAAACCTTTGAATATATACGCACACACTTTTCATGCTCAAGGGACTAGAGAGATGAGGTGATAATTCTTGGGGAGCAGCATGTACACTATGGCACTGAAATGAAGTGGAATGACAGGACATGGCACATGGGCACCAAAAGCTTTTCTACATTGTGCATCAGGAAGAGAAGCTCCTTACTTAAGTAATTTTATTTATATTTGTTGGAAAATTGACATAACACACTGTGATTTTGTTAGAATGAGGCACTTTCCTGCAATCTCTCAGAAATTTGTCATGATAAATATATAAATTAATGATTTCTATGCAGTGAATGCCACCCTCTTCAGACACTGTGCTGTTAGTGCACTGCATAAACCTTTCAAGCATACATGGTGGTCCTGAAACCAAAAAATTTGATGGAATAAGCTTTGGAGCTCGAAGTACTGCTAACAAGGACCGGGGAATATTTACGGCTAAGTTAGGGGAGTGGCAAATGCCATAAATGTAGCACAGCCTTCCAAGAGGCTTATGCAAGAAAGAGTAAATCCAACATTTGAATGTTTTCTCCATGAAAAAGTTTTCTCTTTGCCATTCCTGGGTTACATTCATGTATAAGAAAGACGTATCTCACTAAGGTCAAATGTATAGCAGAGCTTCTTATAAATCCATAAAAGCAGGCTATTATGGGAACTAAGGGTAGGATGTTAGAGAGGTTAGCAAATTTGCAGAGAATCTCTTCTTAGTGACAGAGAACATGACATACACACTTATTTTATCCCTTCTACATTTAGAATACTGAGTTCATGATATTGTCGGCTCACCTTTAAGATATGTGAGGCCTGGACAGAATGGATGTCCCTGGCCTGCAGCCCACTCCCTCCCTCATTTGCCCATTACCCCAGCCCCATCCTGCACTGCAAGGGTGCCTTGCACATGCCCAGTTCTCATTACAGAGCCTCCCCACCCAAAACCTCACCTCAGGCACAGCCAGCAGTGTGATCTGCTCTTGTGAGGACTGACAAGGAAAAGAACTGCACAGACGCTGACAATGAGCTCCGGGACCCTAAGGTAAGGGGGTTTAGAGTCCTGACACCAGGAATATATGACCGTATGGTCTGGATGGACAGGTTCCTTAACTGACACTTCAGACACCTTAGCCCAAATGGAGAGATGAAGCCAAGGAAGGATCAGAGTGTCCCCCTCTAAAGCATGGGATTTTGATCGGGGGCTCTGGTGGCTCATGTCAAAGGGCAGTGATGATAGGTGTACAATAAGTAATTATTTTGCTATTGTTATTGTGATTGTTAAGGTTGTGTGTCAGCTTGGCTAGACCATGATTCTCAGTGGTTTGGCAGTTATGATGCAGTTTGGCAGTTGTATAAAGCGGTGATCACCTCCATGATGAGATTTGATATAATGTGATCACCTCCATGATGGGATCTGCTGTGAGTAGCCAATCAACTGAAAGGGAATTTTCTTGTGGGATATGGCCTGCAACCAATATAGGTGGACTTTCTGGCAAGGCTCATGGGTTTTAGCTGGCTCTGGATCCTGCAGCTGGCTCCAGTTTGTCTGTCCTCTGGTTCTTGGGACTTGAGCTAGCAGTTTACCTGCTATCTTGTCAATTGGCTTTGCGATTTGTCGGTCTTCACAGCCTGTGAGCAAGAGCCCTGCTGTCTAACTTGCTAATCTTGGGTTCACCAGCCCCTGTGGCTATGTGAATCATGAGAAGCCTCCAGCTTGACCCACTGACTTGGAACATTCCAGCCTCTACAACTGCATAAGCTATTTCCTTATATAAATTTATCTCTATATATATTTGTATGCTTTACTAGTTTTGCTTCTAAAACAGTTATAGTACAGTTATAGTAAGCCTAAGACTAAGACAGTTAAAATACAACAATTTACAGCCCTGAAAGATACATGAATCAAAGAAAGAGCTTAGGGTTGAAATTAACCCTCCTTGATATGACTTTAGGAAATACCCTTCTCCCTAGGGAAATGATCACACTTTCCCCAAAATGAGGACTTTGGACTAAATGATTTTGAAGAATTTGAGGCCTGTTTCCTTGTTTCTGACTCTGTAATTACTTGGAAATCACAAAACTTCTTTGAGCCTCACTTTATCACTTATGTAATGAGGATTCAGATTTCCTACTTATTTCACATACTGTTATAAGGTAAAAGTGGGAAAATGTACACTAAACTACTTTTGATGTTATAAAGGACAAATCATAGAAATACTAAGATTTACCTCAGCTCCCTTCCAGTTCCAAAACTCAAATATTGTGAGTAAAAATATAAAGTGTTTGTGAGTAAAAAACATCATTCTCACTGGTCATTTGACATCCCCTTGGAAGGAAGGTTTCCTGCAGCAAAGGCCCTATCACAACTGGCACTGCCCTCTCCACCCCACTGCTTCCAATCCTGCCCCATCCAACCTCACCCCTTTTCATCCTTCCCCACTCCAACAACCAAACTGTCTCCAGTCATGGTGGAATCAGAATAATTTAGATTTTCACCCGAGCTGCTCTACCTACCCTTGTTTGTTTTAGGAAAAAAAAAAAAAATTACTCTCCCTAAATCTCAACAATTCATTTGTAAAATGAGGCTGTCTTAGTAAGGGGTCTCTAGAGAAGTAGAACCAGTGAGAGTTACACTGTGGAACAGCAGTTAGTCTAGTGTTTGGCCAAACTACTGGAAATCATAGCCTAGCCAAGTTGATACGTAAAATTAACCATCACAAGAACTATTAATACACATAGTGTAGGTCCACTTGGAGGTTAAAAATGTCATAATTTTAAAACAGTTAGTGCTATGGCTGCCATTATGGTAAAAGCTCAATAAATGGGAGCTAACACTATGGCTTCCTATCCCCTCGCCCCCATTTTTTATTTCTTAGCAAAAAATTTAAGTCATCTTTTGCAGAAAGTAGAGAGAGAGAATATCTTAATTTATATACATACTTCCTCTCCTTCATTGTGGAAAAAAGCTTGAAGAAATGTTTTTCTTTTCCTGTTTGTTGATTTCAATGCTAATCTAACTATTTCTGGTTCCACTCTAGCATAAAGGTGTTCCCTCGCTTGCCTTCAAGGGTAAAAATGCAATGATCATAAAATAGTAATTTGTTAGGAAATTCTTGGAAAAGATTTTCCCACCACGGGGTTAATGGAGTTCTGTTGCATTACATGATTGATATGATGTGCACAGGTGCATTCAGGGTTCAGCCCTCTGTTTCCCAGCTGACTGAGTATGAGTACTGACATTGGGACCTCGTGGAATATGCCCTAACATTCATAGTTTCTGTGTGTTCAGAAGAAATGTGTCTTATTTCCCAGAATGTCCTTAATATTTGAAAGACAAATGAAAGGTAAGTACAGAGGTGTTTCTCTATGACACTAAATCAAAGTATCAAAGTATTAGTGATAACACCAGGCTCTGAAGGGGTTTCCTCATCCCATAAAAGATGAAGTATTAGTGATATGCAAGAAAGTGTACTTCTTTCCACAACAACAATAAGAGCTATCAATCAAACTGTGGTAAGGATAATATAAAGGGTATGTATTAGTTACTGTTTAAGGAAGTATTGATAAAATAGATTCTTCTATGATACAAATTTATTGCTATTGGATAGTTACACTTTCCAGAATGAGCGAACTCCTGAGGTCTTTATTCAGTTTAGAAATCCAAATAACAAAGTACAAGATTCCTTTCCAGGTGCAAGACAGAGTCTTACTTAGTAAATCCATAGTTAATCTTTGAGTATGATAATTTCTACACTTACATAATTCTTTTGAAAACTTAATATGCCTTTAGAACCAAAATTTTTTGAAGGCTCTACTTTATACAGAATGAAGCATTTGGTGTAGTTTAAATAAATAAGTTTTACATGAAGCCTTGAAGGAGCAGAGACTGGAAAGAAAACGGCAGATCTCTGGACACTGGATTAGAGCAAGAAATATTGGAACTATTAGGAAAGGTATAAGATTGTCAACCTTACCCTCTTGATTCTAACTCCTGCCATATACTGGAGCTTCCAATAAAGTGGATTGGTGAGGGATGGGAAGTGGAACTTCCTTAACAGGTCTTTCTGTGTCCCCGAATCTTTAAACTTATTAGAATTCAACAGGTTTAGTTAACAGTGCATGTCATTATTTCTAATTTAATTTTACATGTAAATATATATATTTACATTTATATACATATGTATGTAATTTGCATTAATTTTACATTTATATACATATATATGTAATTGTATACAACCTCTAGTGTCATAACATACACACTACTATTTTTTATTGGAGTCATTTTTGTTCTTTTGATTTGCTTAACCCCCACTCCCAACACTTTCTGCCTGCTCATATATATAGAGTTCTGTCTGGTGGTGCAGTGGTTAAGTGCTCAGATGCGAACTGAAAGGTCAGTAGTTCGAACCCACCAGCTGCTCTGCTGGAGGAAGATGTGGCAGTCTGCTTCTGTAAATATTACAGTGGCCTATGAAAACCTGCAGGGCAGTTCTACTCTGTCCTGTAGGGTCACTTTGAGTCAGAATCGTATCGATGGCAATTGATTTGGTTTGGTTATATATATATATATATATATATGTATACATATACATTATTTTCTCATAATATTGTGTACCTATATATATTTCTACATACTCCTAAGCTTGTAAAATCATTGCTTCTTGCTTGTTTTTCAAAATGGGATTATGTTATATAAATGACATCATATTATATAAACATTCAAACATCTTGCATTAGTGACTGCATGGTGCTCAATTTTTCTGTGGTGACTAAAGCTTGATTTATTCAGACAACTTCTGCTTAATGGAGTTTCACTGTATTTCTGATTTTTTCCCTTACCAAAAAAAAAAGTTTTAATAAAAATTCTATTATATATATTCTGACATTTTTGTGTTTTCATTTTGTTGAATATATTCCAGAAATGGGATTGCAGGGTTAAAGGAAATGTTTAATTTTACATTTTAGTAGACTTTGTTACATGGTTGTCTAAAAACTCCGTCAACAATTCCCAAATCTCTCACACGTATGAGAGGTTCCTTTTTGCTGCACTGATGACACTAAAAGACGCACTATAAAACTTTAAGTATTTTTATGAGTTTTTAAAATATAAAAATATATTATGATTAATTTGATTGACGTTTCTCTGACTACTAATGACTTTATTTCCTTATATGTATATTTGCCAGTTGAACATGCTCTGTTGTGTTTGGCTTTTTCATAACTTTTGACCTTTTTTTTTTTCCTATTTTGTTGTCTGTTTTCTTTTGTAAATGTATAAAAAGTTCTTTATGATATACAAAAAAAAAAAACAAAAAAACGAAACCAGGTTGCCATCGAGTCGATTCCAACTCATAGTGACCCTACAGGACAGAGGAGAACTGCTCCATAGAGTTTCCAGAGAGCAGTTGGTGGATTTGAACTGACGATCTTTTGGTTAGCAGCCTAAATCTTAACCACTGTGCTATATATATATATATATATATATATATATATATACATATACACACACACACATATATATATGTTTACACACATATATACATATATATAGAGAAAGAGAGTGTGAGGGAGAGAGTCTATCTGTGTTGGATTTTTAAAAAAGTCATTGACTCTTTTTACTCAGTATAATTGCAATTAAAAAGTTTTCAACCTTCATTAAGTAAAATATATCTATATTCTCTTTTTAAATTTTCTCAGTTTCCTATTTTGATTAAAAGATGCTTCCCCATTTCTAGATAAAAATTCATAGTAACCTATAATTTTTTTAATATTTATAAATTTTGTAAAATTGTAAACTTCTACTTTTATTTATAGAATTTATTTTTGTGTGTAAAAATTAGAATCCAAAGTTATTTTTGTACAGATTTTCAGCAAATCATTCATGTTATCGGCTTGTTCATACTGAATAAAAATACCACCTTTGTTACATTAACTTCTAATATATACTGTGCTTTCATTTTCAATTCTCTATTCTTTTTCATTGACTCATTTCTGTATTCCGGTACAAATAATACAGTGATTTGACAGAAGTGACTTTATAGAGTATTTTGCTTCTTGCTAAAAACAAGTTCTCCCTTTCTAATAGCCTCTTTCAATAATTTCTTGTGTATTTTGAGGCAGTTACATTTCCATATAAAAATTTAGATCACACTTTCCAATGCTGCTGATCTGCTACGTTGAGATATTAATTGGAACTGAATTAAATTTATATATTAGTCTTCTTGAAATTGACATTTTATTTAGTTAAATCTTTTTTTAAAATAATATTTTATTGTGTTTTTGGTGAAAGTTTACACAGCAAATTAGGTTCCCATTTGACAACTTTTTAAACAATTTGTTCAATGACATTAGTTACATTTTTCATAATGTGTCAACATTCTCATTAATTACATCCTGGTAGTTACATTTCCAGTATTCTAGTTTCCCTTTCCCCCGCCACCCCACGTCTTCTCATCTTTGCTTTAGAGTAATTGTCGATCTTTTAGTGTCATATAGATTTTTTTTTTTAGTGGAGCCTCATATTCACAGGAAATATCCCATATTTTGTGTGCCATTCTATTATTTCACTAAAAGGTGACCTCAGGGGATATTTTTGGATCAAAGTTTAGAGTATCTCAGGGTGATAGTCTCAGGGAATCCTCAAACTGGTCCAGTAATTTTGGAATTTTTAAAGATTTGAGTTCTGTTCTCCCATTCTATCTAGGTCCATCTACTAACACTCTAATCAAAATGGTTGGTAGTGGTAGCTGGGCACTATCTAGTTCTTCTGGTCTCAGGATAGATGAGGCTGTGGCTTGTGTAGGCTATTAGTACTGTAGACTAGTTTCTTTTGTGAGAATTTGGTTTCCTTCTTTCTCTTTTGCTCCTGATGAGTAGAGACCAATAGTTATATCTTAGATGGCCATTCACAAGATTTTAAGACCCCAGATGCTACTCACCGCACTAAGATGTAGAACATGAACTTTGTGGTGCCAGTTGACTGAGCTGTCCCATGAGACTAAGGATTTAATTCTTCAAACCCAGGAAACCATTCTCGCAAGGTGTTTGATTATGTCTGAGAAGTATCTGTAACTGTGTCCTCTATGAATATATGTGCATGCACATGCTTATCTGTACATACACATACATACAGATATTTCTATCTATACAAATATATGTACTCACCTGTACCTACCCACACACATAAGTCTATACACCTATTTAGTTAAATCTTAACATAAAGATGATAATATATCTGTTTTTTTCAGAGATAATTTTATATTCATAAATATATTTTTACCTAGAGTTTCATTTGGGAACTTGTTCCTTAAAAATTATTTCTAAATAGCATATAATTTTAGTTGCTGAGGAATGGAATTTTTCCATATTTCTTTCTAACTATTTACTAGAAAATAAAATAGCTATTGATTTTTTAATTTTATTTTATTGTGCTTTTGGTGAAAGTTTACACAGCAAATTAGGTTCCTACTTGATAATTTCTATACAAATATTTCAGTGACCTTGGTTACATTTTTCACAATCTATCAACGTTCTCTTTAATTGGTTTCTGGTTGTTCCATGTCCAGTACTCTAGTTTCTTTGCCCCCTTATCTTCTCATCTTTGCTTTATAGAAATATTTGATCTTTTGGTCTCATATTGATTATTTTTTAATGGAACACCATACTCATGAGTTCTTGATTTTTAATACTAGAAATTTTATGGCAGAAATCTGAATTTTCTGGGTAGACAATCATATCATAGATTTAAAAAACAAAGAAACAAATTTTCTTCTTTTCCAAAGTTTATGCCAGTTATTTTATTTTCTTACCTTATTACATTTTCTATAACTTAAAAGGCATCACATGAATCAAAATGATGATAGTCAGGATCTAGCTCCTGACTAATTAAAACGGTTTTAGTGTTTTGCCTTTTAGGATAACAACTGATTTTTTTTTTTTATTGTAACTGATAAATTTTGCTCTATTATTATCTTACAAATTAACCTGATTAGTAATACTTACGGACTTTTATCAAATGCTTTGTCATCAACTATTGATATGGTTATTTAATCTTTCTTTAATTTGCTGATGGATTACTACAATAAACTCTGCTTGGTCATAATGCGTCATTCTGTTGACTACTTGCTTATTTAAAAAAAAAATACTTCATCCTTTTTTTAAGATCATTGCTTCAACAGTCACAAAAAAATCTGCTGTATGTTTTTTTTTTGGAATATCTTTACCAGGTTATTGTATTAAAGGTTTCTTGTCTTTACAAAATGTATTGGAGAGATTTAAATCTTTTCTTAAGCCCTGGAATTATTGAAATGTCTGTTTAATTATCTGTTTTGTTGAAGTTGAATAAAATTATATCATGTAGCTAGTTGATCCTGGTAACATTTCAAATGAACAGCCTTTTCAAATAATTTGTGATAAATCAATACTTGTAATTCTACTTATTTCAAGTCAATTCTATTGTCTATATTTTGCAAGTAAATTATCAATTTCCTTTAGGTTTCTAAATTCTCTTGACACTGTGTCCTTTCCATTATCTACTTTTTTCTATTGTATTAATTCCACCTTTTAAATTCATTTATTCCTAGAGTTTGCAACAATGGAATTGAGCATACCAAAGATCATGGATAAGGTGCAGGACCAAGCAACATTCCACTCTTTTGTGCATAGGGTCATCATGAGCCAGAGTAAAAAACAACAATGGTAGGCAGCATTCAAAATGGCCCAAATGATCCCTATATCCCAATATGTATGTTTTTGTTTAATCCCCTTCAGAAGAGTATTGAGTAGACCTTTGACTTACTTCTAACAAAAATAATACAGCCAAAGTCATGGGATGCCACATAGGAGATTACTCTCTTGCTTGCTTGCTCTGAATGAAACCAGCTACCATGTTGTGAATTATTAGACGGGAGGCCCACCTAAAGAGGGACAATGAGAGGCCTCTTGCCAATTGCCTGTGAGAAACTGAATTTTACTGACAACCACATGAATGAGATTGGAATCGGCTCATCCTAGATAACAGTTTGATTACAATCTCATAAGGGATATTGAGCCAGAAGCATCCAGTTTAGCTTATCCAAAATATGGCCCTTAGAAACTGTGAGAAAATTCATCTCTTGGGGGTAAATATTAATTCAGCAATAGGTAACTAAAACAAATATATTTTGCTAATCTATTTTGATTTATATTGTTTTATGTTTTCTAACCTCTGTACAAAACTTAGATTGAATTTAATGTCACATTTTAAAGAAACCCAGATTAACAAGGGTTAAACATGATAAACTATTTCCTTCATATTAAATATATACAGAGATATGCATACAGAGGTGGTGAGTGACTTCATAACTTTTTAGGGATCCTGCCTTCTTTGAGCTCACCCCTCTGCTCTTCCTGTATCTAATCCTCTTCTATCAGTCCAAGATCAGTCGCACCAGGCAAAAGAGTGGGTCAAGGAAAAAGAGTCTCTCATTTTAAGGATATTCTTAATATTTTTTTATTATTTTATATTTATTGTGTCACTTGCTATATATCTGGGAGATGGACAGGAATATGTAGTCTTTTAGCTAAGCAGCCATGTGTCCAATAAAAAGTTAGTGTTCTGTTACTATAAAACTTAGTCGACAAGTTATGACCCATGGACCAAATCCAGTTTTTGTAAATAAACTTTCATTGGGTCACAGCCACATCCATTTATTGATTTATTTTCAATAGCTGCTTTCACATTATAATGTTGTTATTGTGTTGTTAGGTGACATCTAATTGGTTCTGACTCATAGCGACCCTATATCAAAAACCCAAAAACAAACCTTTTGTCTTTGAGTCAATTCCAACTCATAGTGACTCTATAGGACAGTGTAGAACTGCCCCATAGAGTTTCCAAGCAGCGCCTGGTGGATTCGAACTGCCAATCTTTTGGTTAGCAGCCATTGCACTTAACCACGACACCACCAGTGTTTCCAAATAGCAGTTGAATAATTGTGACAGAGATTGAGGCCCATAAGCCTAAAATATTTACTAGTTAGCCCTTTACAGAAAACGTTTGCTAACCCTTGTAGTAAAGGAAGCACAGTTAGAATTCTTCTACAGGGCAAGGAAGGATAGCAGCAACAGGAGCAGCCTATAAATGAGCAAGGCCATTGGGATAAAGGCAGTAAAGCTGGATGCAAGTTACTGAGCATACATAGAACGCACATGTCATGAGGTCATGAGGGACAGAGTTAATGAATAGATGAAGGAGCCTAGTGTGACATTAAATCCAAGCCTTCCAGTTTAATGCTCTGTATACAATTCGACACTACTTTGTGCAGGGGAATACCTCACTCCTTTCTATATTTAACTCTCTTGCCATGTTCCTTGTACCTCAAAGAGATCATAGTCTAGTGGGCATAATCTGACAACTAATGAGAACGTTTTATTCAAGTGTGATAATTACAGTGACAGGAGGGAGTGAGGACTTTTAAGGAGCCCAGAAGAGGGACTGTAAAAAAAGAACTCCAGAAGAAATGTCTTTGCTAAATCTTAAATAATGAGTGGACATCAAACAAGTCACATGGGAAGGGGAGACCACCTTTCCAGTTGTACTCAGAAGCTCTGAGAGCAGAGAGCATGGTACTGTGAAATTCTCCAGATGGTGACCTTGGGCAGCTTCTTACATCTCCTTGAGTCTCACTGGTTATAGCATTCATTGTCTTGCCAGTTCTTTGTTGGTTAGCAATAAGTTACCATCTGTGAAATCTGTGAAACCTGTGAAACTATTTTAAAGTTTAAAATCCTATTGATGGAGGCGGAGCCAAGACGGCTGAGTAGTTAGATGCTTCCGGTGGACCCTCTTACAACAAAGACCAAAAAAAACAAGTGAACTGATTATATATGGCAATCTGGTAGCCCTGAACATTAAAGACAGAGTTGAGGAACTGGACTGAGTGGCAGAGGGAGGGAGAGACAGTTTGGAAGCAGCGAGGAGTTGTCAGACCTGACCTGGCAAGAGCCTGAGCCCTTCAGGCCTGATCAGCTCGGGAATGAGTGGTGAGGCAGGCAAGCAGGGGTGCTCGGGAGGCACGTTTTCTGCATCAGGAGAGACCCAGTGCCAGAGAGTGTCCACGGCCACCCAGAAACAGTAAGAAGCAACCCTGGATTGGAGAAAGATAAGTAATTGCATACAGCCTACTGAGCAGATCGAAAACACCCCCCTTAGGGAAAAACCTCTCTCCATTTACCTCTCCACTCCCTGCTCTGCACTGGGTCCCAGACCAGCTTCAGCAATTACGAAAGTCCCCTGGGCCAGAAGTAGGATGTGTCACACTCCTGGAGCCATTCTCCCTGCCTTGGAGAGTGAACAAATTAACAAATAGGAGAAAAAAAAAACTCAGGGTAGGCACAGCTCAGGCGTAAGGGATCCAGGGACTTTGAGTGCCTTTTCCGCCTGCATAGACTTGTGTGGGCCCATCTCAACAGCATAGGCCCTCATTACCGCAGTACAACAGAGTATATACCTGAAGTCTGACTTCTACTGTTTCAGCTGGGAAGTGGCAGGTTCTTGACAGTTGACACTGTTCTGCCCATTAAGCAGGGTCTTCACCTACCCATATCAGGGGTTTGAGGACTGGTGACTCCACCCATACCACCTAGCCACCTGTGATAGTGGTCCATGAATAAGAGGTGCCCCCCAGTCCTTACAGCCAACAGCATTAGCTGCAAAACCCATCCACCAATGCGTGCTAAGGAACAGGGACATGCCTTCCTCTTGGACACTCCGGGGCAGCCATAAGGCCTCTGCCTTGCTTAGAGTGTATCCCCCTGATGCTGCCAGATGCCTGTGCCTACACCAATCACCCATGCCTGTCTAGGACTGTGAGTGAGAGCCTCCACCACACACTTGGTGGCTATCTACCTGGGCACCTGAGCTGAATCCATACAGGAGGAGTGGGTGGACTCCTGAGCTTACATACCTAGTAACAGATCTGACCACCTGGTGACAGGACATTAGAGAGTCAAAGGTGCCAATATTCAAACTAGGTCATATGAGCAGCTTATTTGGGCAAATCAAAATAAAACAAGAAGCTAGGAGACAGTAAGCAAACATAAAATAAATAAATATAATAACTTATTGATGGCTCAGAGACAACAGTCAATATCAAATCACATAAAGAGGCAATCCATGATGGCTTCAGCAAGCTCCCAAAATAAACAATCTAGAAATTTTCCAGAGGAGGAAAATTACCGGAGGCAGAATACAAACAATTAATATACAGAATTTTTCAGAAATTAAGAAGGAAATTAATCAAAACACAGAGAATGCAATAGATGAAATTAAAAAGATTAGAGAAGAGCTTAACGACAAATTTAACAGGCTGCAAGAACTCATAGAGAGACAGCAATCAGAAATTCAGAAGATTAACAATAAAATTTCAGAACTAGACAGCTCAATAGAAAGTCATAGGAGCAGAATTGAGGCAATGGAAGTCAGAATTAGTGAGAATGAAGACAAAGCACTTGACACCAACTTATTTGAGGAAAAATCAGATAAAAAGATTAAAAAAAAATGAAGAAACCCTAAGAACTATGTGGAAATCTATCTCAAGAGGAATAACCTACCAGTGACTAGATTACCAGAACAGGGGGGGATAACAGAAAATACAGAGAGAATTGTTGAAGATTTGTTGGCAGAAAACTCCCCTGATATTGTGAAAGATGAGAACATATCTATCCAAGATGCTCATCAAACCCCACATAAGGTAGATCCCAAAATAAAGTCTTCAAGACATATTATAATCAAACTTACCAAAACCAAAGATAAAGAGAGAATCTTAAGAGCAGCTAGGGATAAACAAAAAGTCATCTACAAAGGAGAGTCAATAAGTACGAGCTTGGACTACTCAGCAGAAACCATGCAGGCAAGGAGACAATGAGATGACATATATAAAACCCTAAAGAAGAAGAAAAAAAAAAAAAAAACCAACACCAGCAGCCAA
>NW_004443959.1:5276679-5280873 GCF_000243295.1 Trichechus manatus latirostris | reverse complement strand
TAAATGAAATAGAGAATAGAAAAACAATTGAAAGAGTTAACAAGACCAAAAGCTGGTTCTTTGAAAAGATCAACAAAATTGATAAACCACTGGCCAAACTGACAAAAGAAAAACAGGAGAGTAAGCAGATAACCTATATAAGAAATGAGATGGGTGATATCACAACAGACCCAACCAAAATTAAAAGCATCACAATAGAATACTATGAAAAGTTGTACTCTAACAAATTGGAAAACCTAGAGGAAATGGACAAAATTCTAGAAACTCACTACCTACCTAAACGAACACAAACAGAGGTAGAACAACTAAATAAACCCATAACAAAGGAAGAGATTGAAAAGGTTATTAAAAATCTCCCAGCAAAAAAAAAAGCCCTGGCCTGGATGGCCTCACTTGAGAATTCTACCAAACTTTCAGAGAAGAGTTAAAACCACTACTACTAAAGGTATTTCAGAGCATAGAAAAGGTAGGAATACTCCCAAACTCATTCTATGAAGCCAGCATAACCCTGATACCAAAACTTGGTAAAGACACCACAAAAAAAGAAAATTACAGACCAATATCCTTTATGAACATTGATGCAAATATCCTCAAACAAATTCTAGCCAATAGAGTTCGGCAACATATCAAAAAACTAATTCATCATGATCAAGTGGGATTTATACCAGGTATGCAGGGATGGTTCGACATTAGAAAAACAATCAATGTAATCCACCACAAAAATAAAACAAAAGACAAGAACCACATGATCCTATCAATCGATACAGAAAAGGCATTTAACAAAGTCCAACACCAATTCATGATACAAATTCTCAACAAAATAAGAATAGAAGGGAAATTCCTCAATATAATTAAGGACATATATACAAAGCCAACAGCCAACATCATCCTAAATGGAGAGACTTTGAAATCATTCCCCTTGAGAACGGAAACCAGACAAGGATGCCTTTTATTATCACTCTTATTCAACATTGTGCTGGAGGTTGTAGCAAGAGCAATTCGGCTAGAAAAAGAAAAAAAAGGGCATCCAAATTGGTAGGGAAGAAGTCAAAGTATCTCTATTCACAGATGATATGATCTTATACACAGAAAACCCCAAAGAATCCAAAAGAAAACTACTGGAACTAATAGAAGGTTTCAGCAAAGTTCCAGGCTACAAGATAAACGTACAGAAATCAGTTGGATTCCTTTACACTAACAAAGAGAACCTCCAAGAGGAAATCACCAAATGAATACCATTTACACTAGCCCCCAAGAAGATAAAATATTTAGAAATAAATCTAACCACAGACGTAAAAGACCTATACAATGAAAACTACAAGACACTATTGCAAGAAACCAAAGGAGACCTGCATAAGTGGAAAACCATACCTTGCTCATGGATAGGTAGACTCAACATTGTGAAAATGTCAATTCTACCCGAAGTGATCTACAGATACAATGCAATCCTGATCCAAATTTCACAGGCATTTTTTAATGAGATGGAGACACAAATCACCAACTTCATATGGAAAGGGAAGAGGCCCTGGATAAGTAAAGCATTATTCAAGAAGAAGAACAAAGGGGGAGGCCTCACACTACCTGATTTTAGAAACTATTATACTGCCACAGTAGTCAAAACAGCCTGGTACTGGTACAACAACAGATATATAGACCAATGGAATAAAAGTGAAAATCCAGACATAAGTTCATCCACCTATGAGCAGCTGATATTTGACAAAGGCCCAAAGTCCGTTAACTGGGGAAAAGAAAGTCTCTTTAACAAATGGTGCTGACATAACTGGATATCCATCTTCAAAAAACTGAAACAAGACCCATACCTCACACCATGCACAAAAACTAATTCAAAATGGATCAAAGACTTAAATATAAAATCACAAACGATAAAGATGACAGGAGAAAAAATAGTGACAGAGCTAGGAGCCCTAATACATGGCATAAACACAATACGAACCATAAGTAACAATGCGCAAGCACCAAAGAGAGACTACATAACTCAGAGCTCCTAAAAATCAAACATGCTCATCAAAAGACTTCACCAAAAGAGTCAAAAGACAACTTACAAGACTGGGAAAAAATTTTTGGCTATGACAAATCCATTCAGCGTCTCATCTCTAAAATCTACAAGATACTGCAAAACCTCAACAACAAAAAGACAAATAACCGAATAAAATATGGGCAAAGGATATAAACAGACACTTCTCCAAGGAAGATATTCGGGCGGCTAACAGACACATGAAGAAATGTTCATGATCATTAGCCATTAGAGAAATGCAAATCAAAACTACAATGAGATATCATCTCACCCCAACAAGGCTAGCATTAATCCAAAAAAGCACAAAATAATAAATGCTGGATAGGTTGTGGAGAGACTGGATCACTTATACACTGTTGGTGGGAATGTAAAATGGTACAACCACTTTGGAAATTGATTTGGTGCTTCCAAAAATGCTAGAAATAGAAGTACCATATGATCTAGCTATCCTGCTCCTTGGAATATATTCTAGAGAAATCAGAGCCGTCACAAGAATAGATATATGCACACCCACATTCATTGCAGTACTGTTCACAATAGCAAAAAGGTGGAAACAACCTAGTTGGCCATCAATGAACCAATGGATAAACAAATTATGGTATATCCACACAATGGAATACTATGCAACAATAAAGAAAAGGATGAAGCCATGAAACATCTTATAACATGGAGGAAGCTGGAGGTCATTATGCTGAATGAATTCAGTCAATCACAGAAGTACAAATATTATATAAGACCACTGTCATAAGAACTCAAGAAAAGGTTTAAACACAGAGGAATACATTCTCTGATGGTTATGAGGGTGGGGAGGGAGGATGAGGGTTATTTACCAACTAGATAAGTAGATAAGAATTCTCTTAGGTAAAGGGAAGGGCAGCACACACTACAGGGGAAGTCAGCACAACTGGACTAAACCAAAGCTAGAAGTTTCCTGAATACAATCAAACACTTTGAGAGACAGAGTAGCAGGGGTAGGGGTCTGGGACCATGCTTTCAGGGGATATCTAGGTCAAATGGCATAACAAAGCTTGTTAAGAAAATGTTCTGCATCCTACTTTGGTGAGTGGCGTCTGGGGTCTTGAAAGCTTGCAAGCGGCCATCTAAGATGCATCAATTGGTCCCAACCACCTGGAGCAAAGGAGAATGAAGAACACCAGAGAACACAAGGAAAGTATTAGCCCAAGAGACAGAAAGGGCCACATAAACCATCGACTTCAACAGCCTGAGACCAGAAGAACTAGATGGTGCCCAGCTACCACCAATGACTGCCCTGATAGCTAACACAACAGAGAGTCCCTGATGGAGCAGGAGAAAGGTGAGGTGCAGAACTCAAAGTCTAGTAAAAAGACCAGACTTAATGGTTTGACTGAGACCAGAGAAACCCTGGAAAGCATGGCCCCAGATTCTCTATCAGCCCAGAATTAAAACAATTTCTGAGGCCAACTCTTCCGACAGGGATTGGACTGGACTATGTGAAATAGAGTAATACTCATGAGGAGTGTGCCTCTTAGCTCATGTAGATACAAGAGACTAAATGGGCAGCTTCTGTTCGGAGGTGAAATGGGAAGGCCGAGAGGGTTAGGAGCTGGTTGAATGGACATGGGGAATCAGAGGTGGAAAGGAGGAGTGTGCTGTCACAGTATGGGGAGAGCAATTAGGGTCACATATCAATGTATGTGAAAAAATAAAAAAAATAAAATCCTATTGATGACAGTGTTGATGATTTGTACTGAGCTTTGACAACGAGGTTCTAGAAAGGGTAAGGGAGTTGATTGTTTACTTTCTAAACTACTGAGCTTAATGGTGGATGCTGGAAGAAATCCGTCTCTTAAACTAATAATATATTTGCTTCTCTGAAGGGAAGGGAATAGGGATGAGACTATAAGTGCATATAAAATGCTTTTATATATAATTTAAACAAAGCTCTGTATTAACCTCCTTGTTTCTCCTTAATCTCTTCTTCCTTCACCTGGCACTTCACACACACCCCTAGCCCCCACTTCTCCTTTTCTTATTACCTACCTAATATAGATAGAGAGCTGTGGAGGAAGAATTACACTCAACACTTTGCATGCACTTATTACCTCATCAAGGACCACCATAAAATTATATAGAAGCTATTATTATGCACATGTTATACCAGAAAAAAAAAAAAAAAA
>NW_004443959.1:5258879-5276579 GCF_000243295.1 Trichechus manatus latirostris | reverse complement strand
AAAAACCAAACTTTTTGCCATCAAGTCGATTCTGACTGGTAGCGAACCTGTAGGACAGAGTAGAACTGCCCCATAGAGTTTCCAAGGAGCAGCTGGTGGGTTCAAACTGCTGAACTTTTGGTTAGCAGCCAATCTCTTAACCACTGTGCCACCTGTGTACACGTTATAGGTTAGGAAAATAAAGTTTAAAAGAGTTAAGCAACTTGCCCAAAACCCATAGCTAGGTCCAGGAATGTAGACTGGTTGTAGCCCCTAGGCATGTTCAAATTGCTATATTGGCTTCAAGTACGGTTTATATGTATTAAGTTTAAAAAAAATCGACTTAGATTTTCTGCCCTTCTAAAGGAGCACCAAATCATATGGGTAGCAAATAAGAAGCTTCCTATTTTCCTTTTATGATAATTGGATACAGTGTATAGTGGTGGTACCAAGAAAATTCTGTGGCAGGAATATTAGGTTTGAATCTTCATGGTTTCCATCATCCTTGCCTATTTTTTAATATAAACAATTGATGCTTTTTCATACTGTGTTTGCAGTTTCAGTAACCCATTCTATCAGGCAACTACTCTGAAGTCTCTCTTACAAGGAATTCTGCTCCTATCATTGCCTGTTTTACCAATCTAGAAACGCAGAGTGAGGTTCAAAGAGCAGGAGACTTGAAGCATGAGTTCATGTTATGGTCTCCTATTTTCTATTGTAAGACCTTAGAATGCCAATATTTTCCCTGTACCAGCTTACATGGTTCTAAGAGGAGGGGTTCAAGCCAGGTGATCTCACTTCCTTTCCAACTCTAAATGACAATGGCTCTGAAGTTTAGGAGATGGAGTTTTATAGTCCAGATACACCAAAAACCAAACCCATTACTGTCGAGTCCACATCAACTCATAGCGACCCTATAGGACACAGTAGAACTGTTCCATAGGGTTTCAAAGGAGTGATTAGTAGATTTGAACTGGTTTTAACTGAAAGGAAAGAGAGAGAGAGAAAAAAAAAAAAAAAAACTACTGTGCACGTAAGCAGGAACAGACAAGGATTCAGGGAACCCATGGTGAAAGTGTGCAGTGTGCTGACGCGAGCAGAAAAGAGAGCTCTTCAACATCTGTCTAGCCCACAATGGACTGCCAGAGGTTTGTATGCTGCCTTGTTTCTGAGGACAGCTGCTAAACAGCTTATAGGAGTTTTCTTTGCACAAAGATTAATCTACAGATTAACCAGGTGACTTGGCAAAAGCCCCTGAAGGCTTTTTGTGAAAGCCCATATAACATTTTGTGGGAGGTTGTTAATGTGTGTGTGTGTGTGTGCGCCCGTGTGCACGCTCAACTGTAGGAACTGATTCACATAACACCTCAGCTTTCTTCTTCCTGAGATTTCATTATTTGAATGACTTCATACAAAATAAAATATAAGCTAATTTTAGGTATGTAGGAATCGACTTGACAGCAACGGATTTGGTTTTTTGGTTTAGCCACCTGTTTATTGGATAAAAACTACATGGTGTATTAACTACATGGCCAGAGATAGGCAAGTTTATGCTTAACACTTCCAATGACTATAAATGAATATAGTCTGTTCTGAGAAATCAGACTCAAAGATTTAGAAGAGGGTTTTTCTTTCAATTATTATGCATTTCACCTCATAAAAGGGGACACGGAGGGAAATTCAAGGAAAAGAGAAAAGACGGAGAACTAACATACACTGGGACATACTAGGACTAGGGGAAAGCACTGATAATTTTAGTAGTTTTTCTATGATGAGTGATTTGTATAACCCATCCTATCTTAACCTAAGTCTAAGTTTTATTATCGTTCCAATTTTGTAGAATAAATTGAGGCTTCTGAAGCTAAGTGGTTTTCTCTTCATTATGTAACTGGTAAGAAATGGAGCGAGAATTTGGACTGAGATCTGCTGGACTTAAAGTCAGGAGCAATTTTCTCTATGCCATGGTGTGTATATGTGCATATGTGTGCTTGTGTGTATGCGCATATGCTGGCGCGTATGTCTGTGCATTTGTGTGTGTGTGTCTATGTGTGTACTTGCACATGTGGGAAGAGATAAAGGTAATAATCGACCCCTAAAGGAAGGCTGTTTGGCAGGAATGTGGTTACAACACTTTAAATTTTCCTGTTTGTTTATTGCTCCACAGATTCTTTATTTCAGGTTGTTCCCTGTGAAATTTTGGAGTGTTTAAAAGAATGAGTCTGTTAAACTGGATAATGAATTACTGGGTAGTGGGTAAGAGGTTCTTTGCCTTGGTGAACTTCTCCTTCTGAGAACTGAATCATTCAATGTGTTAAAATAAATAAAGCTTAACCCTGTTTAAGCCTAAAGGGAAAATAGGTATAACTTGAAATCTAAGAAAAAAACTTAAATGTACTATTTATGCAAAAAAGCTTTTTTTTCTCCTTCAAATCTAATCAGAATTCTCTGAAATTCTCTGTAAGCATTATATCCCACTGTTTCTTCCCACATAAGCGACGTGCTGAAAATGCCATAATACTCAACACCCCATGTAGCCATGCACTTTCATGCCCCCAAGCCTTTGATCATGCTGTGTCTTCTGCATAAAGTGACCTTTCCTGCCCCCATTCTCCACCTAGCAGAAATCAACTCAACTTTCAAAGTCCTGTATCTGCATCAGATCCTCCGTGAAAACTTTTCTGAACCCTTGGACACCAAAATTGACCAGCCTCTCTACTTTGATCAGATAATACTATTCATAACAATAGCAATGTGTCTGTTCTGATCTTTACTTCTAGATAGGCTGATTGTCTACATCCCATAATCCATCAATCAGTAGCTGCTGTAGTGACCACTCTAGTTCCTTCTGCACCAATCCTCAGTGCCTTTTCACTTTCTTCTCCACATGCTTCCTTTGACCCATTGTGTTGACAGACTCCTGCCTCTTGCCTCTCTTTCTACTTTTCTCATTTTTTGATGGAATTTGTCTCTGATGATTTTTGGCTTCAGAAGCTCCCTAAAGAACCATTATTTTCTAGATTGATGGGCTGTTCTAGATTGCTTTAGGCAAGACCCTCCCGAGGGCCAAATTCCCAGCAAGGGTCCTCTTCACTGTGCAAGTGCATTCATTCACAGAGAATTTAATATTTTAGTCTCAGTCTATGAAATTATTCCTCTTCTGTTGGATGTTGATCTCTTCTCAAGTAGAAATTACTTCATTTTTTTATTTTACCTGTGGTGATTTTATATATTTATATTTATATATTTTATATGCTTAATAAATATTTGTGACATGAATCCAATTGAATTCATTTGTATCTGGAATTAGTTATTTGCTCCTATCAGCTTCTAAAATCTTGCTATCCTTTATATGCCAATTCTAGTCTTCTTGGATCACCCCCCTGGAGATGGTTTGTTCTCAACCAGATGACTATTTCCTATAAAAATTAGGTACCATTCATGTAACTGTTTGTGGTTATATTCCTGTCTCTCTGCAGAGTTAGGAAGCATCATGATTACCCAGTTTTGTTCCCTTCATATTGGTGCACATTGCTTAACAGAGTACTTGTTTTAAATAATAATCTTGTGCTGAAAGATTGCTTCCAACTTGCTGTCTTTAATTCACACTCAGTGCTGGATGAAGATAAGCCAAAGTGATAACCTATATCTAAACATTTGTAACATTTGTACTTACTATTTATGAGTCTGTTTTCCTGACATTTGTAAGCATCTCTGAGAGCTGAGGGTGAGGGCAGGGAGAAAACTTAATCATATATGTAACCCAGCCTCTCATACAAGACTGGAAATGAACAGTGACTTGGCCAATGTTGTTGGATAAAGTAATCATTAAAATGCATCATGACAAATTCCAACTTGTGGCTTATTTAGTAAAGAAGATAAGCTTTGCTGAATGCTTCATCTTTGGTATTTATAGTTATGATCTTATTCATACTATTAGAGGAGTCATTTAATCTTTCTTGGTCTCAGTTTCATAATCTGTAAACTCAGGATAGTAATCAAACTTACCTCATACTGCTGTGAGAACTAATTGAGTTAATACATGTAAAGCTACTTGAACAGTGGTTCAGAATAAGGGCTATCAATGTGTTAGATAGCTATGCGTTGGTCATTACTCTCTCATAAAATGTTGCTATGGATTGAACTGTTTCCACCAAAAATATATGTTGGAAATTCTAACCCCTGTAGTGGTTATAATCCCATCTGGGAATGGGTTTTCTTTGTTACGTTAACGAGACAGTATTAGTGTAGCATATGTTTTAGGTAAATCTCTTTTGGGATATAAGAGAGATTACATAAGCAAGCAAGAGAGCAGAGAAGGAGAAAGATAGATGCTATGCCACATGAAGATTACCAAGGAACCAATGGATAGAAGCTGAAGAGATAAGGACCTTCCCACAGATTCAATAGAGAGAGAAGCCTGCCCTTAAAGCCAGCATCCTGATTTCGAACTTCTAGCCTCCTAAATGTGAGAAAATAAGTTTGTTAAAGCCACCTTCTTGTGGTATTTCTGTTACAGCAACATTAGATAACTAAGACACAAGTTTTCCCATTTCAAAGATTAGGAAGACAATTACTGTCAAAGTTAAGTTACTTGATGAAGGTCATATAGCTGGGTTCTAATCTTGGAAGATTTTGGGATTATATCGGAGTTTCATTGTTCATCTATATCTTTCAAACTGCACCACAACTCACTAAAAGTTCCAGAACATAGACAATGAAGGATAAATTGTGTGATTTTGGAAGGGGATTAATAATTTGAAAATTCGAATAGACCTATAAGTAAAGACATTGAATTAGTAATGAAAATTTTCAAAGAAAAGCCCGGACACATGTGGTTTCAGTGGTGAATTCCAACAAAGAATATTTGAAGAAATAAGGGCTTCAAATTCTCAAAACTGGTGAAAACTATTCATATACATATCCAAGAAGCTCAACAAACTGCAAGTCAGATAAACTCAAAGAGATTCACAACTAGACATATTACAATAAAACTATTGAAACCAAAGACAAAGATAGCATCTTGAAAATAACAAGAGATAAACTCATCTCACATAAGGAAATTACAAGGTACCAGAATAGCCAAAAAATCATTAAAAAAAGAAAAAAAAAAAGGATAGAGGACTCACACTTCCCAATTTCAAAACCTACCATAAAGCTACAGTAATCAACACAGTATGATACTGACATGTTATACACATAGATGAATGGAATAGAATAGAGAGTCCAGAAGTAAACTGTTAATTTATAGTAAATTTATGTTTGACAGTGTGGAAAGATAACTCAATAGGAAAAGAATTTTTTTTTCTTTAAACAAATGATTATAGAACAAATGAATGTTGTTGTTGTTATTAGGTGCCATCGAGTTAGTTCCTACTCATACAACAGAACGAAACACTGCCCAGTCCTGTGCCATCCACAGAATCGTTGTTATGCTTGAGCACATTGTTGCAACCACTGTGTAAATCCATCTCATTGAATGTCTTCCCCTTTGTTGCTGACCCTCTACTTTACCAAGCATGATGTCCTACTCCAGGGACTGATCCCTCCTGATAACATGTCTAAAGTATGTGAGACATAGTCTTGCCATCCTTGCTTCTAAGGGGCATTTTTGTTGTACTTCTTCCAAGACAGATTTGTTTGTTCTTTTGGCAGTCCATGATATAGTCAATATTCTTTGCCAACACTACAATACAAAGATGTCAATTCTTCGGTCTTCCCTATTCATCGTCCAGCTTTCACATGCATGAAAGGCAATTGAAAACACCATGGCTTGGGTCGGGTGCACCTTAGTCTTCAAGGTGATATCTTTGCTTTTCAACACTTTAAAGAGACCTTTTGCAGCAGATTTGCCAAACCCAATGCATCATTTGATTTCTTGACTGCTGCTTCCATGAGTGTTAATTGTGGATCCAAGTAAAATGAAATCCTTGACAACTTCAGTCTTTTCTCCATTTATCAGGATGTTGCTTATTGGTCCAGTTGTGAGGATTTTTTTTTCTTTGTGTTGAGATGTAATTCCTACTGAAGGCTGTAGTCTTTGATCTTCATCAGTAAGTGCTTCAAGTCCTCTTCATTTTCAGCAAGTAAGGTTATGTCATCTGCATAACACAGGTTGTTAATGAGTCTTCCTCTAATTCTAATGCCCTGTTCTTCTTCATATAATCCAGCTTCTCAGATTATTTTTTCAGCATACAGATTGAATAAGTATGGTGAAAGGATACAATCCCGACACACATCTTTCCTAACTTTGAACTATGTAGCATCCCCTTGTTCTGTTTGAACGATTGCCTCTTGGTCTATGTACAAGTTCCTCATAAGCACAATTAAGTGTTTTGGAATTCCCATTCTTTGTCATGTTATCCATAATTTGTTATGATCCACACAGTCGAATGCCTCTGCATAGTCGATAAAACACAGATAAACAACTGGATAAAACACAGGTAAACTATTGAATATCTACAGGCAAAAGAATTAAGTTGCACCACTACCTCCCATAACATACCAAAAATAACTAACAATGGATCATTTATCTGAATGTAACAGCTAACCTATTTAAAAATTCTTATAAGAAGCCATAGGAGAAAAGCTTTGTAAACTTTGATTAGACAATGGTTCTTAGACATGATAAAAAAAAGCAAGAGAAAAAAAAAGATACATTATATTTCATCAAAATTAAAAACTTTTGTGTTTGAAAGAACACAAGAAAGTAAAATGACAACTCAAGAATGGAAGAAAATATTTGCAAATATTATATCTGATAAGGTACTTATATCCAGAATATATCTGTATCTATGTCTATGTCTATGTCTTTGTCTATGTCTATGTCTATATCTATACAAATATATGTGTATGTATGTATCTTAAAATTAATAATAAAAAAGACAAACAACCAATCAATATAGTTAAAAAATGAGCTAAGTTTATAAATACATACTTCTCCAAAAAGACATACAAATGGCTAATAAGTGCATAAAAAGATAATCTCAATCATTTGTTATTAAGAAAATGCAAATCAAAACATTGATGATATACCACTTCAAACTCACTAAGATGTCTATAACATAAAAGACATATGACAGCATGTGTTGGCAAAGATACAAAGACATTTGAACCCTCATACACTACTGGTGGGAATGTAACCATTTTTATAATGGCACCCAAATCGAAACAACCAAAATGTCCATCAAAATATGAAGGAACAAAAATGCAATATATTGTGCAATGGAATATTACTCAACAATAACAGTGAACGAAGTACTGATACATGATGTAACTTGGATGAACCTTGAAAACTTTGTGCTAAGTAAAAGAAGCCAATCACAAAAGGCAATATATTATATGATTTCATTTATATGAAATGTCCAGAATAGGCAAATATGTAGAGACAGAAAGTAGATTAATGGTTGTCAGGGGCTGGTGTAAGGGTGTAATAGGAGATGACTGGTATTGGGTACAAGGTTTTTCTTTGGGGTAATAAAATGTCCTGGATTTAGATGAAGGTGATGGTTGTATAACTTTATGAATATAGTGAAACTACTTAATTGTATACTTTAAAATGCTGGGATGTACAGGAAGTAGGAAGTATGAGCAGGTTCACAATTCCAAGCCCCAACATGATCACCAAGGAAAACAAACAGAAATCTGTAAAAAACAACTCTATAAGAACTCTGAGAAGCTAATGGAGAACTGCAGCAACTGACTGTATGAAAAGCAAGAAAAAGGTAATTTTTAGGTGGCAGGAAATTTTTTTTAAACTATCGTGTCTGCCCTTCTTCCTCCTTGCTTGATGATACCATTACTAGAGCTGAAAAATACAATCACTAAAATCAAAAATTCAAAGGACGTGCTCAACAACAAAGGTAAGCTGGCAAAAGAAAGAATGAGCAAACTAGAGGATAAGGCAATTGAAATTATTGTGTTTGGAGAGAAAAAAATCAAATGAAGAAAAGTGAGCAAAAGCTAAAGAATTGTGGAACATCATCAAGAGAACTAACATGTGCATCACAGGAATCCCAGAAGGAGAAGAAAGAGAACAGGACTGAAATAATATTTAAAGAAGTAATGGACAAAATTTTCCCAAATTTCATGAAGGACATAAATGTACAATTTCAAGAATTTCAGTGAACTTCAAGTAGGACAAACCCAAAGAGATCCACACCTGAGCAAATTATAATTAAACTCTCAAAAACCAAAGCTATACAGAATCCTGAAAACAGCAAGAGAAATGCAAATTGTCACATATATTTGATCTTCAAAGGCTGGGAAAAATATTCCATTCAAATAGTAATCAGAAGAGAGATGGGGTGGTGATTTTAATATTAGATAAAATAGACTTTCAGGCAAAATCAAAACAAGAGACTAAGAAGGGTATCATAGAATAATAAATGGGTTAATCTATCAAGAAAATTAACAATTATAAGTATATATGCACCAAATATAAGACCCCCCAAAAAATAGACATTTCTGCAATAAGAGCTGATGATGTTAATACACGACTTTCAACAATGGACGGAACATCTAATAGTGGATTTAAATGACATTTTACCTACTAGAACTGAGAGCTATATATAGAACATTCCACCCAACAACATCCCAATATGCATTCTTCTCTAGTGCACACAGATTAGTCTCCAGTATAGACTACATACTAGATCATAAAAGAAAATTTCAATACATTTAAAAAGATTGAAGTCATACAAAGTATTTTCTCCACCCATGATGGAATGATACTAAAATTTAATAACAGAAGAAAGAGTTGAAAATATATAAATATGTGGAAATTAAACAACATGCTATTTAACAACCAGTGGGTCAAAGAAGAAATCAATATCAGAAGATACTTAGAGATAAATGAAAATGAAAGCACAACATACTGAAAATTGGATGCCAAGAAGATAGTGCCCAGAGGGAAATTTATAGAGGCAAATGCCTACATTATAAAAAGAATGGAGATCTCAAATAAATATCCTAACTTTATAACTTGAGGAACTAGAAAAAGAAGAGCAAACTAAGTCCAAAGTTACCAGAAGGAAGGAAATAACAAAGATCAGAGTGGAAATAAATATATAAAAAAAACAAAAACCTGTTGCTGTCAAGTAGATATAAACAATAGACAGAATCAATGAAACCAGGAGTTAGTTTTTTGAAAAGATTAATAAAACTGGCAAACATTTAGCTAGACTGACAAAGAAAAAAGAGAGAAGATTCAAATAATTAAAATTAGAATTGAAGGTGGGAATAACACTACTGACCCTTCAGAAATATAAAGGATCATAAGAGAATATGAACAGTTGTATAATAACAAATTAGATAACATCCTGTATGAAATGGACACAGTACTAGAAATACATTAACTATCTAAATTGACCCAAGAATAAATAGAAAATCTCAACAGACCTATAACAAGTGAAGAGGTTGAATCAGTAATCAGAAACCTCCCAACAATAACAAAAAAATCCTGGACCAGATGGCTTCACTGGGAAACTCCACTAAACATTTAAATAAGAACTGGCATCAATCCTTCCTAAACTTTTCCAAAATATAGAAGAGGGAATACTTTCTGACATATTTTATAAGGCAAATGTTAACCTGATAGCAAAGCCAGACAAAGCCATCACAAGAAAACTGCATACCAGTGTCCTCTATGAATATAGATACAAATATCCACAACAAAATTCTAGCAAATTGAATCTAACACAATATTAAAAGATTACACCCTATGACCAGGTGGGGTTTATTCCAGAATATAAGAGTGGCTCAACATTAGAAAATCAACCAGTGTAATACACCACCTTAATAGAAAGAAGAAAAAGAACCGCATGATCATCCCAACCAATGCAGAAAATGCATTTAACAAAATTCAACACTCTTTGTTTATAAAAAAAAAAAAAAAAAATTCAACAAACTAGGAATAGAAGAGGATTTCCCTACATGATAAAGGACATTTATGAAAACCTACAGCAAACATCAAAATCAGTGGAGAAAGATTGAAAGCTTTGCACTTAAGATCAGAACAAGACAAGGATTCCATTCTCACTACTACTATTGAATAATGTACTGGAAGTTATAGCCAGACAATTAGGCATGAAAAAGAAATAAAAGATATCCACACCAGAAAGGAAGAAGTGAAACTAACTTTATTTTTAAATGTCATGATCTTATATAGAGAGAATCTCAAATAATCCACAAGAAACCTACTAGAGATAATAAATATATTCAGCAATGTAACAGGGTAGAAGTTGAATACATAAAAATCAGTTCGTTTTCTATGCACCAGAAATGAATAATCTGAGAAATTAAGAAAACAATTCCATTTGCAATAGCTAAAAGAATAAAATATGTAGGAATAAATTTAACCATGGAGTTGCAAGTCTTGTACTGAAATCCACACAATATTGCTGAGAAAAATTAAAGAAAATCTAAATAAACTGAAAGACTCATCATGTTCATAACCTAAACACTTCTATTGTTAAGATGTCAATATTACCCAAGAAGTCTACAGATTCAAAGCAATCCCTGTCAAAATGCCAACCACATATTTTTTTGCAGAAGTGGAAAAAACAGTCCTCAAACTAATATGAAATTGCGAGGATCTCTGAATAGTCAAAGCAATCTTGAATAACAAGAACAAAGTAAGGGGACTCATTTTTCCTGACTTCAAAATGTGAAAACAACCCAAGGGCTAATAAACAGATGAATACACAAAAAAGTGATATATACATAAAATAAAATATTATTGACCTGTAAAGAGAATGAAGTTCTGATTTTTTCTGTATAACTATCTTAAATAATAAAAATAATACAACCACCAGCTTACTTGGAGCATCTATTTTGCGTAAGACATTTTAATTTATACTGAAATATTGATATTCATAATAATACAAAGAGATAAAATCTATTTTTACCATCTAACATATGCAGAAATTGAACTTTAGAGATATTAGTATTTTCATAAAAATGTTTATACAGAATAAAGTTCACTTATAACAGAGGTTCAGATAGCTCCATTTTTTCATATGAGTATTTTGTCTTTGAGCCAATTTTGTAATCTGTACAAATACAATAATAATAGTAAAAGCAACAGTAAAAACAATAGCATTAACACAATAGTAATATCAATACTAATTCCAAAAACAATATTATCTAACATAGTTATTGGCAAGTACTTTCCTAAGAACTAGTCATGAATTCAATTTTATTGTCACTACAACTTTTTAAGGTTATAGTTGTTGTTAGGCGCCCTCAAGCATATTCTGACTAATAGCAACCCTATGTACAATAAAACAAAACACCGCCGGGTCCTGTGCCATCCTCGAAATCATTGCTATGCTTGAGCCCATTGTTGCAGATGCTGTGGCAATCCATCTCATTGAGGTTCTTCCACCCTCTTTTCAGGGACCCTCTACTTTACCAAGCATGATGTGCTTCTCCAGGGACTGGCCCCTCCTGATAACAGGTCCAAAGTACATGAGACGAAGTCTTGGCTTCCTCACTTCTAAAGGAGCATTCTGGCTGTAATTCTCCCAAGACTGATTTGTTCATTCTTCTGGCACGTGCCGTACTGTACCCATTGCTGTTGAGTAGATTCTGACTCATAGAGACCCTATAGGACAGAGTAGAACTGCCCCATAGGGTTTCCAAGGAGCACGTAGTGGATTTGAACTGCCGACCTTTTGGTTAACAGCTGTAGTTCTTAACCACTATGCCACCAGGGTTTCTACCAGTGTTTCCACCACGATTCTACTGACAGTCCATGGTATATTCAATATTCTTTGCCAACACCATAATACAAAGGCATTGACTCTTCTTCTGTCTTCCTTATTCATTGACCAGCTTTCACATGCATATGAGGCTATCAAAAATATCATGGCTTGGGTTAGGTACACATTAGTCCTCAAAGTGCCATCTTTGCTTTTTAACCCTTTAAAGAAGTGTTTTGCAGCAGATTTGCCAAATGTAGTATGTCCTTTAATTTCTTGACTGCTGCTTTTACGTGTGTTGATCCTGGATTTAAGTAAAATGAAATTGTTGGTAACTTCAATATTTTCTCCATTAATCACGATGTTGCTTATTGGTCCAGTTACAAGGATTTTTTTTTCTTTATGTTGAGGTGTAATCCATACTGAAGGCTGTGTTCTTTGATCTTATCAGTAAGTGCTTTAAGTCCTCTTCACTTTCAGCAAGAAAGGTTATGTCATCTGCATATCACAGGTTGTTTATGAGTCTTCCTCCAACACTGATGCCCCATTCTTCTTCATACAGTCCAGCTTCTCAGATTATTTGTTCAGTATACACATTGAATAAGTATGGTGAAAGGATACACCCCTGATGCACACTTTTCCAAATTTTGAAGCAGGCAGCATCCCCTTGTTCTGTTTGAGCTACTACCTCTTGGTCTACTTACAGGTTCTGCATGAGCACGATTAAGTGTTCTGGAATTTTCAATCTTCTCAATGTTATCCATAATTTATTACGATTCACAGAGTCGAATGCCTTTGATTAGTTGATAAAACACAGGTAAAGATGTTTCTGGTATTCTCTCTTTCAGCCAAGATCCATCTGACACAACCAATGATATCCCTCTTTCTATATCCTCTTCTGAATCTGGCTTAAATTTCTAGCAGTTCTCTGTCAATGTGCTGTTACAACTATTTTTTAATTATTTTGAGCAACATTTTACTTGCGTGTGTTATTAATGATATTGTTCGATAATTTCCACATTCTATTGGATCACCTTTCTTTGGGATGGGCATAAATATGAATCTCTTCCAGCTGGTTGGCCGGATAGCTGTCTTCTAAATTTATTGGCATAGATGAGTGAGTGCTTCCAGCATCTCATCCATTTGTTGAAATATCTCAATTTGTATTCCATCGATTCCTGGAGGCTTGTTTTTCACAAATGCCTTCAGTGCAGCTTGGACTTTTTCCTTCAGTACCACTGGTTCTTGATTATATGCAACCTCCTGAAATGGTTGAACATCGACAAATCCTTTTTGGTACAGTGACTCTACTTACTCCTTTCATTTTACTTTGATTCTACCTGAGTTGTTCAATACTTTTCCCATAGAATCCTTCAAAATTGCAACTCAATGCTTGAATTTTTTTCTTTAGTTCTTTCACCTTTAGAAATGCTGAGAGTGTTCTTACCTTTTGATTTTCTAACTCTAGGTTTTCACACATTTCAATATAATACTTTAGTTTGTCTTCTCAAGCTGTTCTTTGAAATCTTCTATTTAGCTCTTTTACTTCACAATTTCTTCCTCTCCCTTTAGCTATTATGTTCAAGAGCAAGTTACAGACTCTCTTCTGACATTCATTTTGTTTTTTTCTTTCTTTCCTGTCTTTTTAATGACCTTTTGCTTTCCTTATGTATGATGCCCTGTATGTCATCCCACAACTCATCTGATCTTCGGTCATTAGTGTTCAATGTGTCAAATCTATTCTTAAAGTGGTCTCTAAATTTAAGTGGAATATACTCAAGGTCATACTTTTGCTCTTATGGCCTTGTTTTAATTTTCTTCAGCTTCAACTTGAACTTTCATATGAGCAATTGATGGTCTCTTCCTCAGTCAGACCCTGGCCTTGTTCTGACTGATGATAATGAGCTTCTCCAGCATCTCTTTCTACAGATGCAATCAATTTGATTCCTGTGTATTTCATCCAGCGAGGTCCACCTGTATAGTTACTGTTTATGTTGTTGAAAAAAACATTTATTTGCAATGAAGAAGTCGTTTGTCTTGCAAAATTCTATCATGCAATCTCCAGTCACTTCTACCAGCAAGGCCGTATTTTCCAACTACTGATCCTTCTTTGTTTCCAACTTTTGCATTCAAATCACTAGTAAATATCAATGCATCTTGATTGCATGTTTGATCAATTTCAGACTGCAGAAGTTGGTAAAAACCTTCAATTGCTTCGTCTTTGGCCTTAGTTGTTGGTGTGTAAATTTGAATACTAGTTGTATTAACTGGTCTTCCCTGTAGACGTATGGATAGTATCCTATCACTGACAGCTTTGTACTTCAGGATAGATCTTGAAATGTTCTTTTTGATTATGAATGTGACACTATTCCTCTTCAATTTTCATTTATGACATAGTAGCTATATGATTGTCCAACTCAAAATGGTCAATATCAGTTCATTTCAGCTCACAAAAGCCTAGGTTATTGATCTTCAAGAACTCCATTTCACTTTCGATGACATCCAATTTTCCTATATTCATGATTAGTACATTCCATGTTCCAATTATTAATAGATGTTTGCAGCTGTTTCTTCTCATTCTAAGCCATACCACAGCAACAAATGAGGGTTCCTGAAAGCTTGACTCCATCCACCTCATTAAGCTCAATTCTGCTTTGAGGAGACAGCTCTTCCCTAGGCATATTTTAAGTGTCTTTCAACCTGAGGGGCTCATCTTCCAGTACTGTATCAGGCAATGTTTTGCTGCTAATGATAAGGTTTTCGTGGCCAATTTTCTTTTTTTTCAGAAGTAGATTGCCAGGTCCTTCTTAGTCTGGAAGCTCCGGAAACCTGCCCACCATATGTGAGCCTGCTAGTATTTGAAATACTGGTTGCATAGCTTCCTGCATCATAGCAACAGGCAAGCCACTTCAGTATTGCAAACGGAAAGATGAGTGGTGGATTTTTAAGGTAGATGCTCTTAATATACCCATTTTTCTGATGGGGAATTGAGAGGTGATATAACTTGACTTAGTTATATAAACTGGGATCTGAATCAATGGAATGTGGCTCCAAACTCTATGCTACTACCCATTGCTAGACAGACTGAAAATATTTTGTAGTATGATCAGTATATAGTTATACATTGTAGTACATGTGACTTACATAATCTTCTCTCTTTCCGTTTGAATTAAAAAAGCTATATGAGAAACACTTAACAAGTTTGATATATATATCCCTAACACTAGCTAATTTATACTTTTGCTGATAATATTTGTCTTTCCTTTTTCCCTTTTATTTTATATAATTTTATTTATAAATTTTGGATACATAGAATTAACTTTTTGTATATAGAACCACTCATATTCTTCCTTTTTTTTTTTAAAATAAGGTAATATCTCTGTTCTTTTTTTTATGTAAACAGTTCTGTGAAGATTTTTTATCCTCACTGTAATGGCTGGTACAGGGTCTATAAACCATGCAAAAAATCACAATATACTGATCCTTTCATAATTATATTATCACTGGGACAATGTAGATTTTTAACATGACTTTCTCAGTCTTGAGTATAGATTTTCCAGTCATAGGTCTAACATAAGTATAACCCACAGAGATTCAGATGGCAGATGGCAGATTAAACACTCATTGGGCCTCATTTCTTCCCCAATCCAACTAAAAATACAGTAAAAGGAGATATGTGTCTGTTATAGGCAGGACACTACAAAGACAAAGAGAATGGGAGAGGAGACATCAGTAACATCTGTGGTGGTGAAAAGTAGGTGGGCCAAGGGTAACTAAAAGCCGATGAAGGGAGCAGAAGCAAAACCAAATTTACATAGACTCCCAAAAAGCTCAGAAATTGGTGATATCAAGTACTTCTGGAAGGTGGAGGGATGTAAAACCAAAAAACCAAGCCAAATTCATTGCTGTCGAGTTGATTCTGACTCATAGTTACACTACAGGACAGAGTAGAACTGCCCCACAGGGTTCCGAAGGAGCACCTAGTGGATTCGAACTGTCGACCTTTTGGTTAGCAGCTGTAGCTCTTAACCACTGTGTCACCAGGAGGTAAAAGTTGAACTAAAAACAGAATGTTTGAAAGGATGCTAAAGAATCAATTACACCCCAAGTCCCATCCCCCGCCACACTTCTCTATGACTGTCCTTTCCCTGCCCCTGCAAAAGCCTGAGTGTCTCATTTCTGGTAAGAGCAACTGGCAATTCCTAGCATAGAGATACATATGGCTGAGGACAGAATTACCGTAAATAAAATGGGGGGAATAAGGTAAAATTACGTTTTCTTTTCTACTCAGCATTTTGCATGTGATATACACGACTGTACCTTTCAGGCAAGTGATATGAATGATTTCACATAGAAAATCTGACCATCCAAAGAGCAAAAAAAAATTAAAGATACAAATTACATGTTTTTTTTTTTTTTGGTATCATCCCAAACTTAAGTTAATGTCCCTGAACTGTACATGCGAAAAACGTTGAAATGGCAAGTGTTTTGTTACATACATATTTAGCCCAATAAAAAAACAAATGTTAAAAAAATAAAGACTTTAGTCACATAATCAATATGCTTCATCTCCTCATCCGAAGATCTTATGGTGCATTTAAAAAATTGTATAAGGGTTGTTCTAATGAATTTTAAAACATTTTTGGAATATAATATACACACACAAAATTTACAAGTGTTAAGCATGATGAATTGTCAAAGAGTAAACAAATTTGTGAAAGTTATACTTAGATCAGGAAATAACACATTACCTGCACCTCCTTATGCCATGTCACAACCAACAATTTCCCCAAAATATCCATTATGCTGACTTCTAACACCGTATATGAGTTTTGCCTGATTTTGAAATGTGTATAGATAAAATCATATTACTTTTTGATTCAACAATATATTGAAATATTTTGTTACATAGTTCATTAGTTAATTCATTTTCATTGTTGCATAGTATGTCCTTAAGTTATATATTTAATGCCTTACTTGTAAATACAATCAGACATACAAGATCAACGAACACTTGGAGGATCCATCTATTACAGAAGACTGAAATCAAAGACATTGCATAAGAAAAAAATTTGAAAAGAAAAAAAAAACACCATTGATGTGATGTCTAATGTTGTGAGTCAACTTGGCTGGGCTATGATTCTCAGTGGTTTGGCAGTTATGATGTAGTTTGGCAGTTGTATGATGATGTGATCACTTCCATGATGAAATTTGAAATAATGTGATCACCTCCATGATGAAATCCGCTAGGAGCAGGCAATCAGTTGAAAGGGAGTTTTCTTATGGATGTAGCTTGCATCCAATATAAGTGGACTCTCTGGCAAGGCTGGGGGGCTTTTGCTCACTGTGGATCCTGCATCTGGCTTCTGTCTGACCTCTGGTTCTTGGGACTTCAGCTAGTGGCTTACCTGCTGTATTGCCTGCTGATTTTGGGATTCGTCAGTCTTCACAGCCCTTGGGCAAGAGCCCTGTTGTCTGATCTGCTGATCTTGGGTTCACCAGCCCCTGTAGCTACATGAATCAGGCAGGAGAAGCCTCTATCTTGACCCACGACCTTGGTGCGTTCCAGCCTCTACAGTCGTGTGAGCCATTTCCTCAATACAAATCTCTCTCTCTATATATATTTATATGCTTTATTGGTTTTGCTTCTCTAGAGAACCCAACCTAAGAATAGAGAAAACCAATTTTTAAAATGACAGCATTAGTTTTCTCAGAAACATGAGAGACTATATTGTATCTATGAAGTAAGAACTAAATAAAAAAACTGACAACTCAGAATTTAAAAAGATCATGGTTTAAAGGAAATTCAACTAAGTTCTGGAAGATAAAGTTATATAAATTTACCAAAATATAGAACAAAATGCAAAGCAGAAAATATAACTGTATTAAAAGTGTATGAAGGGGGGTCGGGCAAGATGGCGGTCTAGGCAGAAGCACCACGCCGTCTCTCCACAACAAAGATCCGAAAAACTAAGCCAAACAGAGAATCAACAATCCTGAAACCCTAGAACATCAAATGAAG
>NW_004443959.1:5244436-5250101 GCF_000243295.1 Trichechus manatus latirostris | reverse complement strand
AAAACAGCATGTGTGTTACTGTTAGATGAGAAACTATCTGTTCTGTAAGCCTTCACCTGAAGTACAATAAAATATTTAAAAAAAAAAAAATGAAAAAAAAAAAAAGTGTATGAAGGAAGTAGGGGAAAATATTTTACTTAAGAAACTTTTTTTAAATAGTGGAGTCTGTAAGGTTAAGTCAAAAGAAACTACACAAAAGCACTGTACTCCAGTTGATAAATTTGTTTCCCATGAGGGTAAAAAATAAACAAAAACAATTGTTCCTCTAGTCAATTCTGATTGATGGTGATCCCATATATGCAGAGTAGAACAATGTTCCTTAGAGTTCTCAAGGCTGTGAAATTTTAGAAGTATACTGCTAGGCCTTACTTCTGAGGATCCTTTGGGTGGGTTCAACTGCCAACCTTTCAGTTAGTAGTCGAACACTTAACTGCACCACCCAGGGACTCCTCCATGGAGGTTAATATTTCTGATACTACTATGCATGTATACTAGAATTGAACAATTAAGTAAATGGATAAAAGATGGTGGGAAGCAAGTTTCTCATGGGTGGAGTGGCGAGTGGGAGGTTACAGATGAGCAAGGTGAAAAGGCTAGTAGAATCAAAGTGGTAATGGATTAGAGTTGGAAACACCAATATAAACTCATGTTTAGCAAAATATAGATAGAGATGAGTATACAATAAAATATTTTAGATATGTGTATATGCACACCTAGTATATCTGTACACTAGGTGTGGATATGCATGTGTATTTCCTGACTTACAGCTGAAAGGGCAGAGAAGCAACAATGCTCCAGCAGCCGGGAGCACACCTAACATACAGTCTTAGTCTCCAATAAAAGGGACCAGGGGTCCTTGGAGAAATGACTGACTCTATGACTGGAACAGGAAATAGATAAGATGAGCCTTGAGCATCTTGTAGTTTAAGAAAGTAATAAACTGCTCAAAAAAAAAAAAAAAAGAAAATCACAATGACAGGGGTACATCAAAGAACACAGGAGCCAAGTACAAAGGCTCCAAATAGTCAAAGCTGAAATGATTTGAGCAACAAAAATTAATAAAATAGTCTTGGATTACAGCCCAAAGTACAAAGTAAATTTCCATAAGTTTATACATATTGAAATAAGGAAGTAAAACAATAAATAAATGAATACAGGCAGAAGAGACAAATCTCTTATGCAAAATTCCAAATAATTTGCTCATGGAGGTAGAATTTGCTCCCTACTTCTTAAGTGTGCAGTGACTTTCTTCCAAAGAATATAGTATGGCAAGGGAAAAGAAAGAGTAACTTTACATTGGAGAAAAACTCACTGGCCAGGTAATCAAGCTCAACATCAACAGTGCTAAGTTATGTTCTTAGTATGCTTCTTAGTCATCTAGTGCTGCTATGATAGAAATACCACAAGTGGATGGCTTTAACAAAGAGAAGTTTATTCTCTCACAGTCCAGTAGGCTACAATCCAAATTCAGGGCGTCAGCTCCAGGGGAACACTTTCCCTGCTGGCTCTGGAGGAAGGTCCATGTCATCAATCTTCTCTTGGTCTTGGAGCTTCTCTGCACAGGAGCCTCAGGTCCAAAGGATGCTCTCTGCTCCTGGCACTGCTTTCTTGGTGGTATGAGCTTCCCATGTGTCTCTGCTCCCTTCTCTCTTTTTTACCTCCAAAGAAAGTGGCTTAAGACACTATCCAATCTTGTAGACCTCATCAGTGCAACTGCTGCTAATCCGTTTTATTACATCATAGTGATAGAGCTTATAACACATAAGGAAATCACATCAGATTACAAAGTGGTACACAATCATAAAACACTGGGAATCATGACCCAGTCAAGTTGACAGATATTTTGTGGGGGGGCATAATTCAATCCATGACATTATGTGTGCTTCATTCTGATGTGATGAAAATGGCACATTGTATCTGTGGTCTTCTACCCAAAAAAACTTAAAGTTCCAGTAATCATGAAAAAAATACCAGACAAATCCAAATAAAGGGACATTCTACAAAATACCTGAACGCTACTTCTCAAAACTGTCAACATCATCATAAACAAGGAAAATCTGAGAACCTCTCATAGCCAAGAGAAGCCTCAGGAGATGTGACAACTTAATGTGGTGTGGTATCTTGGATAGGATCCTAGAACAGAAAATGAACATTAGCTAAAATCTAAAGAAATATGAATAAACTTTGAATTTTAGTTAATAATAATATATCAATATTGATTTATTAATTGTAATAAGTGGGCCATGCTAACATATAATATTAATAATAGGGGAAACAGGCTGTGGAGAACTCTTTACACTATCTTTGTAATTCTTCTGTAAATCTAAAACTCTCCTAAAAATAGTGCATATTACTTAAAAAAAAAAAAAGCTAAAAAGGAAAGAAAAAAGCAATGGAAATAGGAGCAATAAGATAAGCAAATGAGAGGACAATTCCAAGAGGCCCAGCGTCTGAATTATCTGAGCAGTAGAAAGGCAATCTGCTAAAAACAGAAGGAGGAAATTATCAAATAAATATTCCCAGATAATTTTCCCCAAATGATGCATCAGTGTAATTTATCTATCTTTTGGAGAAAAACAATTTTCCCTAAAAGAAAACGATGAAATTAGAATCATACCTAGGCATATACTTGTGAAACTTCAAAACGTTCAGAACCAAATAACTCCACAAAGTTTTCAGGAGGTGGGGAGGAGGGGGATAAGCCTTCAATCAAAATGCAAGTATCAGATATGCAGTGAACCTATTATTAGTAACCCTGAAAAACAGAAACAAGAGGATAATTTCTCCAAGTTTTGCAAGAGAATGGTGAATGGAGAGCTCAAGATCCCAGTTCTGCAACAGGCCTACAGAACAATCAGACTGGATGTAAGAATTCAAAATGTTCTGGAAAAGTTCTCTAAGACATTACATATAAAAGAAGATACCTACTATAGCTGGATTTATATAGAGAAATTTTACACAACTAGGGGAATGTTTGAGGATGAAGTAGATACAAAATATATGGAACTAATCAAGGTACATAAAGAAGACAACTATTTTCTTCGAAATGACATTCAAAATATTTCACAGGAAATGAATAATAATCATGACATACTGTGTTTCAGCCATAAATAGCATCGACCTAGTCATAATAACTTATACACCCTATGGGGCAGTTCTACTCTGGCCTACAGGGTCGCTATGAGTCAGAATCAACTCGATGGCAATGGGTTTGGTTTTGGAGCCCTGATAGCACAGTGGTTAAGCATTCAGCTACTAATCAAAAGGTCAGCAGTTGGAATCCACTAGCCACTCCTTGGAAACCCTATGGGACAGTTCTACTCTGTCCTATAGTGTCGCTGTAAGTCAGAATTGACTCCATGTAATGGATTTGATGGGAATAATTTATACACTAAATATGCATTCAGTAAAAATTATAACATGATTGTAATAGGAAAATTGAGATGGGAGACAGGAAGTAGACAATGAAAGAGAAATAAATCTTTGTGCAGACACCATAGATAATGCCAAAAACTGAAAATCTATAAATTGCAACATATGCATACTATTAAAAGATATGGAGAAAAACTCCAAAAGAGTTGAAATTGGTGGCCTCTGGGAAAGGGGAAAATAGTTTCTGAGTAGCTTGGAGCATGGGGGGCTGCTGCTTTTTTTGTTTGTTTTGTTGTTGTTGCTTTTTTAAGAAATCTGCTAAAATTTAACTTAAAAAAAACACTTTAAACTGTGTGGTTGCATAATTTGGATGAAGCAAAAATAAACAGAAGCAAAAATAAACAAAAGCAAAAAACCAAAAAAACTAGATGCTGTATAAATTAAATTTGCATCTATAATATTATTACTCTTTATTTGCTCTTATTTTTAGATACATGCACATAGAAATGTAATTATGTGATCATACTTCTGGGCCTAATATAAACATTTTCTAATCTCCTGGTTACTTCTAAGATTTGCAATAAGAGATCAGTTAGAGTGGAGAATGGTGTTTCCCTGCCAGCCGGCTTCATGTCTGCACTGTTTACGGCCTCATCGCCGACTCCTGCCACAGGCACCACTTCCAGACAATGGGCAAATTACAGACCAGTGTATCCTCTTTCTTTTAATATTTTTGGTGAAGGGGTAGCATCTATGAGGGGTGAAAGACCAGTTTTTAATACTCCAAATACCAGTTTCTGTCCCGGTTTTGAGTGATCTAATTACCATTCTGTTCCAAGGGCAGGGATTATTCTAGAGCTCTGATAGAATTACGAAGTGTACAAGGAACATAAGCCACTGGGGGTTGTCTTTTCTATCACTGCAGTGTTTTTCATTTCTTCCTTCCACCAAAGAACACTGAAATGTAAATGTCTATATTTGAAAAGCTGGCCATGGCTTTAATTCTTCTTGGACTTAAAAGAGTAGAGTCCCTTCAAACAAAAAGAACAGATTTAAAAAAAAGAAAAAAAAAAAAAAAAAAAAAACTCCGGAGAAAAATTAGAAATAACGAATGCAAGATGTGATTTCAATACCATTTCTGGCAATTTTCATGAAAGCTGAGCCTTCTGTCACCTAAAATTGTTTGCTTTTTTCACCCAGTGGTGGGAGGGGGACTGAAGATATTCACAGGAGAACAAAGGTGGTAGAGTAAGAAATTCCTTGTAATATTTTAGGAGACAAAACAGGAAAAAGAAAAAGCTATACATGGTTCTTACATACCTTTAGCTGAGCTGTTAAAAAAAATTGACCTATGATCTTTTCAGCATCAAGCATGTATACTTTAGGTGGTAAGTAGGGTTTTCAGTTCGCGAGTACATACGGTTAGTCAAAAGTCACAAACTTCCCTTCAGTCAAGGTGAAGGTACATGTTGCCATGTGAATCTCTGAAACAATAAGCCCATCTGTTGCTTTTCAGTAAGAGAAATAATATTTTCTGCAATAAGAATGGTAAAATTGTTTTTTTTTGTAAATGATAATTCACTGCATTGAAAAAGCAGAGGTGGGACACGCTTATTGAATATATGCATTTAAAAATAAGATTATGCTTTTATCTTCATCTCTTTATAAAGGAATGAAAACTAACATGCATTAAGGGTTTTATACTCTGTGAAAAGTGTTTCCCATACATTATTTCTAATCTTTACAATGGCCTTTTGTTTTCTTATTCATTAAGAAAGCATAAATTGACAACTTCACTGTGTTGCTTCAAAGACTTTTACAAATTGAGCCTTGTCTTCTGTGGTTTTACAATCTATTAGGGAAATGAATATACATATGTATGTATGTATCTACGTATGTATGTATAAAGAGCTATAGAAAATCAGAAGGCAGAGGTGAAGAAGAAAGCTACATTCATTGAAATGTCACTATGCCAACAGCCATTCATGATAAAAACTCTCAACAAAATAGGAATAGAAGAGAAATTCTTCAGTATAATTAAGGACATTTATACAAAGCCAACAGCCAACATCATCTTAAATGAAGAGATTTTGAAAGCATTCCCCTTGAGAATGGGAACCAGAAAAGGATGCCCTTTATCACCACTCTTACTCAATATTGTGCTGGAGGTCCTAGACAGAGTAATTAGGCTAGAAAAGGAAATAAAGGGCATCCAAATTGGTAGGAAAGAAGTCAAAGTATCTCTATTTGCAGATGATATGATCTTATACACAGAAAACCCCAAAGAATCCAC
>NW_004443959.1:5237692-5243585 GCF_000243295.1 Trichechus manatus latirostris | reverse complement strand
GGGAGCTCCTAAAAATCAAACACTTATGCTCTTCAAAAGACTTCACCAAAAGAGTAGAAAGACAACCTACAGACTGGTAAAATTTTTTGGCTATGGAAAATCCAATCAGTGTCTAATCTCTAAAATCTACAAGATACTGCAAAAACTCAACAACAAAAAGACAAATAACCCAATTAAAAAACGGGCAAAGGATATGAACAGGCACTTTGCCAAGAAAGATATTCAGGCAGCTAATAGACACAGGAAGGAATGCTCACAATCATTAGTCATTAGAGAAATGCAGATCAAAACTACAATCAAATATCATCTCACCCCAACAAGGCTAGCATTAATCCAAAAAACACAAAATAATAAATGCTGGAGAGGTTGTGGAGAGACTGCAACACTTCTACACTGTTGGTGGGAATGTAAAACGGTACAACCACTTTGGAAATCAATTTGGCACTTCCTTAAAAAGCTAGAAATAGAAGTACCATACAATCCAGCAAATCCTGCTCCTTGGAATATAACCTAGAGAAATAAAAGCCGTCACATGAATAGATATATGCACACCCATGTTCACTTCAGCACTGTTCACAATAGCAAAAAGACGGAAACAACCTATGTGCCCATCAAAGGACCAATGGATAAACAAATTATGGTATATCCATAAAATGGAATACTATGCAACGATAAAGAACAATGATGAAGCTATGAAACAACTTATAACATGGAGGAAGCTGGAAGTCATTATGCTGAGTGAATTTAGTCAGTCAAAGAAAGACAAATATTGTATAAGACCACCAGTATAAGAACTCAAGAAAAGGTTTAAACACAGATGAAAACATTCTTTGATGGTTATGATGGTGGGGAGGGAGAGTGAAGGTTATTTACTAACTAGATAGTAGATAAGAATTAACTTCGGTGAAGGGAAGGACAGCACACACTTCAGGGGAAGTCAGAACAACTGGATTAAACCAAAGCTAAGAAGTTTCCTGAATACAATCAAACACTTTGAGGGACAGAGTAGCAGGGGTAGGGGTCTGGGGACCATGCTTTCAGGGGAAGTCTAGGTCAACTGGTATAACAAAGCTTGTTAAGAAAATGTTCTGCATCCTACTTCGGTGAGTGGTGTCTGGGGTCTTGAAAGCTTTCAAGCGGCCATCTAAGATGCATCAGTTGGTCCCAACCACCTGGAGTAAAGGAGAATGAAGAACACCAGAGAACACAAGGAAAGTATTAGCCCAAGAGACAGAAAGGGCCGTATAAACCATCGACTTCAACAGCCTGAGACCAGAAAAACTAGATGGTGCCCGGCTACCACCAATGACCGCCCTGACAGGGAACACAACAGAGAGTCCCTGATGGAGCAGGAGAAAGGTGGGATGCAGAACTCAAATTCTAGTAAGAAGACAAGACTTAATTGTCTGACTTAGCCTGGAGGTACCCCGGAAAGCATGGCCCCTGGAATCTCTATTAGCCCAGAACTAAAACAATTTTGGAGGCCAACTCTTCAGACAGGGATAGGAGTGGATTGTGGGACATAAAGTGATGCTCGTGAAGAGTGTGCCTCTTAGCTCAAGTAGATACAAGAGACTAAATGGGCAGCTTCTGTCCGGAGGTGAGATGGTAAGGCAGAGAGGGTTAGAAGCTGGTTGAATGGACATGCGGTATCAAGGGTGGAAAGGAGGAGTGTGCTGTCACAGTATGGGGAGAGCAATTAGAGTCATATAACAATGTATGTATAGATTTTTGTATGGGAAAAAAATAAAGAAAAAGAAATGTCACTACAGATTTTATTTACTCTACATCCTGCAATGACAGTGTGAGAGGGTTATTGCAATTTCCATTTTATGTACATAGAATTCGAAGCATAGAAAAGTGAAATCACCTGGGCGCAGACATACAGCTGCTATGCTGTGGAGCAGAACTCAAGTCCAGGTGCATCAGATTCAAAACTCACAAGTTCTCTGCTGGAATTTGTCTGTATGAGGAGCGCCAAGGAGCCCTGGTGGTGCAATGGTTAATGCCTTTCATTAGCTATTAGGCGTTGGACAACTTATTTCCTTCAAGCAGAGAACATTAGACCATAAGCAAGGCTGCACAGAAGTTTCATGCACTATTCTCTGTAGGGTCCTGTTCAATTCATTGCTGATTGTCATCCAGCTCTACTTTTATTTAAGTTGGTTAATCCCATTTTGGCATGTTAACTCATTATTAAAAATCAGTCAAAACAACAGGTTTGTGATTTACAGCTGGATTTTATACCTGGTTAGTCTCATATTCTTCTGTTATCCTCTAATTCTTATACTTAATTTTTATACTCCCTTCCCCATGCTTGGTTTTTATCACATACCCTGTCATTTTGTCACGTCTCCTATCATTTTCATACCAGAAACATTATTCCCCTCTGATTACCTGTAGGTGGAATTTGGTCTCTGATCTCTGGAAAGAAGGAAAGCAGTGATGAGCACAGATTCATGTTTTTTCACTACAAAAAAATATGTAAAACTGTTCACTACAAATTAGTATGTAAGCACAAGTAAGCCCATATTTACCTTACTTACTGGCTAATCTGTCCCTGTCAGAGACTAATTTGAAAAGAGGCACTGATACTGTAGGAAGGTGCTGTGGGGTTGGGAGAGAGACAGATGCCAGCCATACCTAGAAGCAGAATCTTTGATGTGGTGAAAAAACGTGAAATTGTTCACTGCAGATGATCTGGTAAGCAAGGTAAGCACTGAGCTTACCTTGCCTATTGCATGATTAAAAAGCAAACAAACTCCTTGCCATCAAGTCGATTCCTACTCATAACGACCCTATAGGACAGAGCAGAACTGCCCCATAGAGTTTTCAAGGAGCGGCTGGTGGATTCGAATTGCCGACCTTTTGGTTAGCAGCAGTAGCTCTTAACCACTGTACCACCAGAGCCCCTGCTAATGGGGAAACAGCCTTCCAGGTATTTTTCCTTCATTCCAGATAGACCAGCTTTTACATAGCACGTGCAAACTTTGAAAGAAATAACAATAGTAATGAAGGTTCAATTAATCACAGAAATGGTGTTATGAAATAACAAGATTCCCTTCCAGCTGAAGGAAATAGGATGCTCTCTGGAAATTCATAACAGAGAAAGGTTGCTACCTTTCCAACAGCACACTAGTGCTTTTAAAATGAGACTATGGGTCTAATATTATTCTATAAAATGCAAAGGGCTATGAGTAAGAACCTATTCAATATAATATGTAATTTATATATTAAAGTATTTAAAAATTAAATAAGCATATTGTTGTTGCTGTGTGCCTGGAATTGATTCTGATTCATAGTGACCCTATATGACAAAGTAGAAGTGTAATGTTTATGGAAGCAAATTTCTAGGTCTTTTCTATCAAGGAGCAGCTTGTGGTTTTGAACCATCAACCATTCAGTTAGTAGCTGAGCGCTTAACCATTTCATCACCAAGGCACCTAAATAAACATGCAGCTATTGAGTAAATTCTAAGTGCCGTATATCCTGTTTTTATGTTCTCTCATTTAATCCTCAAAATAACTATTTTATTCCCCATTTTATACATAAGGAAACTAAGGCGTTGTTGACTTGTCAAATGTTATGTATCTAGTGCCTTAGATTAGGATCTCTGGAAATATGCTCTGAGAGGGAGCTTTGTGTGCAGAGTCTTCCTTGTGGAGTGTTTGCAGGACATACATTGCGAGGAAGGGAGGAAAGCAGGATTGAGCAGAGGGAAACATTGCTTGCAATGGGTTGCAACTGAGGCTTCTGCTGTTCCTACAGAGAGATCTGGAGCTGGGATGGCCTTTCAAAATTGTCCCAAATTAAGTACAAATACATATGTATTCCCACATAAGTGCACCATTGGCCACTGGCCATCTCCTGAGAGTAGACATAGACATAATCCTGAGTAGCTGAGAGCATGACCCAGATACTCACAGCAGCTAGGGAAAGGGTGCTTCAGCCTTAGAGGAAATCTGGGTGGAATAGCATCATGTCTACTACATTTAGTAAGTGGAAGATCAAGGATATGACTTCAAACCCAGGCATTTTTAATTTTATTTTATTATTTGCTTTTCTAGACTGATCATCTCATTTTAACATCCTTGCTGCTCCTCATGCAATAATTTTCAACCTGGCTGCCTTTCTGAATAATCGTGATTTTATTATGTCCTTATTAAAGTGTGGTGCTCAGAGCTCTAGGTGTAATCTGATTAGGACTGAGGTGAATTCAACTGTTACCTTTTTGTTTTATATGTCTTATAAGATCCCAAGAATCTTGGGTAATTTCAGTTTAATAAATTGACATATATACTCAAAATACAGGCTTTCAGATGTCTGGAAGAGCTGATGGCAAAGTTATTCTCAAGGAAAAATTGTGGCATTGAAGTCTTGATAAGGCAGTTTAAAAACTCTTCATCTAAATTTCTTTAAGAGTTTAAAAAATACAGATTTTTCCCATTCCATATGTGAAGATTCTTATTCAGTAGCTCTTTGGTGGGATCCAAGATTCTATAGTTTAACTTTTTCCCCAGGTGATTTTTGGGGAGCTAACTCAACTCAGGTCCCAGGGTCAAATGCTCAGAACCACTGGCCTAATTTACCTATAAAGGTTAATTTAATTGCATAATCCAGGCTCCTATACAGCAGGTACCACTGATTTTGCATCTAATATTTTCCCCTGGTATTTAAAAGAGTCTGGCATCAAAATCATATTCAACAAATATTTGAGAATTAGATAAAATAAATGCTATGAATCTATTTGAGTCAATCCAGCCAAATTTCAGAAACGCTGTCTTTGAGTAAAAAGTGTAATAGACACAGGAATAGTCTGGAGTAAGCATTGCTATTTGGAAAAATCAATAAAATATTATTTCAATGTAAATAAACAGTATGTTACGATATTTCCTATCAGACCAACTGGTATCAAGTGATACCATAATAGATACTAGATAATTATTACATTCCTGGAAAAAAGTCTCTACTGTCTTAGTGGATGATTCTTATAGCGTCTATCAAGTTCTGCTGGTTTTCTAGTATTTATGTTAGAATGTTTACTTTTATATCTGTAAATGATGTTTATAAGCTGATCTTCTGACCTAAAATTCTCTGTTTTTTCAGCACATTCTGATATGATTTCATGAAATACTGTAAAATAGAAAACCAAATGTTGTTATTGTTCTTGTTGCCATCAAGTTAATTCCAACCCATGGCAACCGCAGGTGTGCAGAGGAGATCTGCTCCATAGGGTTTTCAAGTCTGCAAACTTTTGGAAGCAGATTGCCAGGACTATCTTCCAGGATGCCTCTGGGTGGGTTCAAACCAACAACTCTTTGAATAGCAGTTGAGTGCTTAATTGTGTGCACCACTCAGGGACTCCAAAAATCAGATAATACAATCCAATTTACTGAAATTTGTTTTTATCCCATCTGTTTTCAAGTAAGGCATTGAATACGTTCTTAAAATGTGAACATAATAAGATGAATAAATAGCTGGGAAAAATAGGATTGATAATACGGAAGAAAATGCATTTGATAATTTTCAGGGTCAAGATACTTATTTTAATTAGGGAAATACCTGAATCTAATATTGACATTTTTATCACAGAAGAGAGATCTATTTATTAACCATTAAAAAGCTATTATTAGAAAGGAGGAAAAAAAAAAAGAAGAAGCTTATCAGGGATACAGGTTGTTTATGTTGTTAATATAACTACTGCTTTCAAATGCTCCTAGACTATATCTTAAAAGATTTTTTTCCCTCCAGTTGTGTGTTACACAGAGGATGCTAAAATATGCGAGCGATAGAGTCTTCACCCAGATATTCACAGTAAATGCAAAAACCAAATTTTTATGGATTTTTTTTTTTTTTATTTTATTGTACTTCAGGTGAAGGCTTACAGAACAAA
>NW_004443959.1:5202535-5232390 GCF_000243295.1 Trichechus manatus latirostris | reverse complement strand
CCATTTGGTGCTCGGCTGAGTTCTTTATCTCTTCATTTGATGTTCTAGGGTTTCAGGATTGTTGATTCTCTGTTTGGCTTAGTTTTTCGGATCTTTGCTGTGGAGGGACGGCGTGGTGCTTCTGCCTAGAGCTCCATCTTGCCGGACTCTCCTTTTATGGATTTTTTAAAATGGATTTCTAGATAAAAGCTAAATGTCACATTTTTAAGCTTCACACTAAAAAGGTAGTTCTGAGAGACCCTCTGCTGTTTTAGTGTGTTTGTAACTTTCTGATGTGTTAGCAAATTAAAATTAGCAAACTAAATCCTGAGAAATGAAAGGCCAGGGGATAAACCAGCATGTGGAGGAGATGAATTAGAGCGTCCCTCTGTGAGAAAAAATTTCTAAGTTGAAAGCATCCAAAAATGTCAATAGTCTCATGAAAATATGAGCCTACCCCCTGGGATATGCTGGCTAGGCTGTGAAAACAGATTGCCTATGATTAGTACTGGCTGGTCATTAATAAGAAATAGAAACAAAGTTCTTAACAATGATAAAGAGCCAGACAAATAATTTAGTATTAAAATCTTGTCACCCCTAAGGTGTTAAATTTTCCAGAGCCTGTGACCTACTTATATCTCAGGGGATCCAGCATGCTATCATATGCTCAGAGTTCAGTTGCTCCCCTGTGCTGACCATCACCCACAGAGGATAACAACACAAACTATAGGTAGTCAGTTGGGCCAATTTGAGAAAGTTGGTCACTTGATAACACCCTTCGTCCTTCAGTCTCCAGAATTTCTATATTTTGAGTAACACATAAATAGGAAGAGGAATTGTCTTGAAATCTGCCTTTACACAATTTGCAAACACAGTGATTTTATATTTATTTGGAGTGACCAGGTAGAGGAATGATGGAGATTAAGGAGATGCGTCTTGAAATTTTTGCATAACAGGTATACTATTTGTCTTAGTTTCCTAGTGCTGCTGCAACAGAAATACCACAAGTGGGTAGCTATAAACAGCAGATATGTATTTTCTCATAGGTTTACTAGGGTAAAAGTCCAAATTAAGGCTCCGCCATGTTCATTACTTCTTTATTGGTAGCCCAGACATTCATAAGCTCCTTGGCAATCTTTATATGGCCTCTGTCTGCCACATTTGTGCTTGCTTCTGTCTAATTTGCTCTTTTTATAACTCAGAAGTGATTACTTTTAGGACAAACCCTACACTGATATGAACTTATTAACATAACAAAGAAAACTCTCTTCCTAAACTGGATTGCATTCACAATTATAGCACACTAAAACCAGTGACTTAGAATGGATTCCTACTCATAGTGACTCTATAGGGTGGATTAGAACTGCTTCATAGTGTTTCCAAGGCTATAATCTTTATGGAAGCCGACTGTCACATCTTTCTCTCATGGAGTTGGTGGGTTCCAACTGCCGACATTTTGGTTGGCAGCAGAGTGCTTTACCACTGTGCCACCAGGGTACTCTATCCACGGGTATAGGGGTTAACTTTCCAACATATAAATTTGGAGGGATACAATTTAATCCATAACATTATGTTTACTTAAATTGTGTGCTGTTTGGTCTAGCTTTGAAGATGTGCTGATGGAGTAAACGAGAATTAGTTCAATCCACTTATGCTATTCTTGGTTCTGTTACCACCTCTGTCCCTTTCCCTCACCATCTATGGCTGACCTCTTCTTTAGGGAATGAAATATCTGAGGTGTCCAATTCTAATGTGTCCCACAACTTTCCTGCCTTCACTAAGGACATGATGAAACAAGCCCAGGGCCCCAGGACTGATAGTTAGGACAGTATAGCCTTCCTAAGAAGCACAAGTGTAGCAGAAATAAGATTGCAAAAAAGGCTGAGTTCAGTCTGTAATCCTTACAGAGCACAGGGTTGTCTGTATCATTAGAAAATATCTCATATGAATAAAGATGCCATCTCTAATAAAATATTATTTATGGAGAAAAATAAAATTCCTCTAGGTTGAAATACTCTATTAATGTGCTGCCTTGATGTCTTTGAGTTTCTCAAGGCCCTTAAGGCCTAGTTGTGAATTCCCCTGCTCTCTCACCAGATATGCTCTCTACTTATCAGAAAGGACTCCCCACCTGGCTAGCTCCTCTATCAGCTGGACCAGTTACACCCCACCCAGTCCTCAGCATAATGAGTTTCACCTACCTGCCAGCCTGAAAATTTTTAAGACAAGTCAGTCACATCCTCCTGCAGAAACCAAAGGGCACCTTACCCTCTTGTTACTACAAAGTCTGTCTCTCACAGCCCCAGCTGGTTCACTCTGTCCCTGAGTGCAACCTGCATGAGGTCTTGCATTACATGTGATGTCCTCCTATCCTGGGCTATGAGTATATGTGATCAGTAAACTGTTTCTAATGGTTATCTGTCTAGTGTTGGATATTGTGTGTCTGGCCATCCACAGAAACCTAAGGCGGGACTCCATCCCTTACCAATAGGGTGAAAAGGAGTAGACAAAACAAATACTTCTGTGTATCAGTTTTATTTTTTTGTCAGTTATTCTGTAAATACCAGATATGATACACCAGCATTAAATATTGAAAAATCAAAATAAAGTATCCATAACCATACTCCTGTCATGAAATTTGCCAGAAAATGGCTACACAGATATGATTAGGTCACAGTTTCCTTGTCTTTGAGAACTAGCAATCAGGTGGAGAAAATAGGTATATAAACAGATAATGTTAATAGCATGCAGTTACTACAATGATAAGACACTTAGAACGTACTGTGGAAACATAGAGGACAGGTAGCATCCTTACCCCAGCTGAGTCTGGGAAACCTTCCTGGACAATGAAATGAATGGAATAGTCAAAGTGCTTTGCACTTATCTCATTGTAGCCCTTGTCACACTGCATTGTAATTATCTGTGTAAATTAGAGCTTCTCCAGGAGAAGGCTTGTGTGTTGTTCTTCACTGTTTGTCAAGCCCCTAACACCAGTCTGATATGCATACTCAAAACGTTTGTTCAAAGAAGAAAAAAAAAAAAAAATAGGAAGGAAGTTGACTTGGAGTTAGCCAGAAGAAGGGAAAGCAGAGAGATAAATACACTGAGAGTTTAAAATAAAAGCAGAAAGTGGCCGGAGACGCAGATAAAGAGTTTAGCAGAGCCTGGGAATCTTTTAAACTATGTTAAGAGGAGGTGTTGTGGGTTAGTAGAGAAGCAGCCCGATTTAGTAGAAAGTTACAACGTGTTTTCAACTCTGACTCTACCACAGTTTGACTATGGGAAAGCAGTTTAAAATCACTTAAGCTCGATTTATTATAAAATGAAATGATGCTGTCTCCTTTGAAGTGTTGATATAAGATGACGAATAGAGAGAGAGAGAGAAAAAGAGAGGGAGATAGAAAGATCAAAATAAGCAGTTGGGTATCTGAGGTTTCTTTTGCTCATGGAGAAAAAAATTTCAACTGCTTCTGTGCAGCGTGAGTTTGTTCAACGTCCCTCAGATGAGCAGTCCAGAGCCCAGAATCTCAGGTGTTAATTTAGTGATGAACTGCTAAAGAATTCACTCAAGATTCCAGGAGAGTCAGCTTCCTTTAATCCTTTTCTCTTCACCTCCTCAACAGCTAGGAATAAGTTTCCTCTAATACTTTTCTCCTATTCAAAGTAAAAATACCCCTTTTTCACAAAAAAAAAAATGTATCTTATCTTTCTATTTTGATACAGTAATAATACAATGGAGAAAACATTCAAAAAAATCATTAAAAGTTAATTATTGAGGAGAAAGGAGTTAAAGTAGCTCGACTGTGATCCATTTTATCCTCATATTAGGACATATTTCTGGGAAATGAGGCCTCAGTCTGATCTCTTTGTACACATATGTAATATTGGCATAGGGGTGGCGCAGTCTGAATTCCTCTAACTTTACAAGGGAGAAGGAGAATCAAGATCAGCAGCCCAAGGCTGATTCCTATAAGGCAGAAGTAAGATATGCCTCCTCCCTCTGCCATCTTTACCAATTCTGACAACAACCATACCTCCCACGGCACTCTCTACTTCTCTGCTGGGTTTGATAATTCATTGCAATGGCCACACAGAACTCACAGACAATACTCATGATTATGGGGTTTATTAGGGAAGTAACCAGTTACAACTCAGGTTCAGGAACACTCAGTAGGACAGCTTCTTTTCAGCTGTGCCCACAGGCATGCCTTTATCTGGCCCCTCAGCCTCTCTCCTGCTCAAGCAAGTGTTAGAAAGCTCTTTTCGCTCTGCCAGTAAGTGCTCAGAGGCACCCTACTCGGCCAGTAAGCCTCAGCCCCAAAGCGCTCAGCTCTAGCTCCATGGGTCAGCAAACCTAGCTGCACCAAATGCTCAGAGCCACCCTACTCCACCAGCAAGCCTCCTGCCCAAAGACAGTCAGTTTTCTTGCTCCCTGGGCCAGCAAGCCTGCTGCACCATCTCCTGCTGGTCTCTCCAGCCACCATTTCTCTGCTACCACTTATCACTGTCTTCAGTGTTACAGCTCTCTCTCTCTTGGTCTCCTGGTTCCAGGAGCTTCTCAGTGCAGGGATCCGAGATCCAAAGGATACAGTCTGCTCTTGGCTCTTCTTTCTTGGTGGTGGTGAGATCCTCCACTTCCCACCTCTGGGATGGCTCATTTTAAGCCTAGAAGGATCACCATACTGACCTATCCCTTTGGTAGGCCAAAATGACCTTCTTTGCACAGTCCCGTCCAATCACTTGGCCGGGAGTTACAAGACTGTGGTGAGAAAGGCCACACAAAAGCGATACATCACACTGCAACATGATACATGACCCCTTACTAACTAGACTAATGGTATTTGCAAGTAGGAAAGACCTTTTCTATATGATGCTCTTGTAGGGTGCCCCTTGTTTAGGATTGCTAGGGCAAACAAACCTAGAATTAATATATTTAAGTCATGGCTCTCTGGAAAATGTCACAGAAGCCCTGAAATGATCTGGGTTGACATGGAGATGTTTCATAACCTAAATGCTTCTTGCTGTATGAGGTGACAGATCTCACTTAGAGACACCAACTGTCATTCTGGGCCAGAGGGCATGCCGGTGCAGGAAGGAAGGGCCAGAGACGCTCTGTGGATTGTCTCAGACTTCTCTGTGTTTCACCCTGATTGTTGTATCTTTGAAACTATTAATAAAAGTTAATGTTGGGTAAGAGCTGTGATTTACACGAATCTGATTGATCATTTTTGTTATCTCAATAGTCTATGGGATATAGGTATAAAATAGAGAGTACCTAATAGATTTCAAAGTTTCCAGGTGGATAACATGTTGGTTCTATTTTCCAAGAAATGCAATTCAGAAGAAAGGAATATAGTATTTAGACATGTTGAACTAGTGACCTTGTGAAATAGCCAAGTGAACATTTCTAGTCTAAACACAGGGGAGACTAGGTAGTGAAAACAGGGCTATGATAGAAGTAACCATTTGGAGATATATATATAATTATACACAATCACATTTTATGTCTATTATGTATGTGTGTGTGTATATATATATATATATATAATGGGATTGTGTATAATTCACCTATGAGAAGAATAATTCATTTCATGAAGGGCAGAGACTTATCAATGGGAGTTGCAGAGGAAGAAGTGTTCATGAGGGTCAAAGAAGTGAGAAGAGGGTCTATCCCTGCACACTAGTAGTACAGAGAATTTTAAGAAATGCAAGTGATTAGTAGTAACAAAAACACAATAGATAGACTTGGAAAGGTAAGAAATGAAAAGATTCCATGTGATTTATCAACTAGTCAGTTAATGGTGATTTTTATCAAAACAATCTCAGTTGGGTCTGGGGGCTAAAAATCTGATTGCCAGAGTCGAAAAGCAAGGGAGAAGTAAGCATGTGCAAACCTGAGCTGTTACAGAGAAAAACAGACAAAGGAGGTTGCCGTTAGACTGGGAGAATCTGAGGTTGAGAGCCAGTTAACAGTAAGTGGTTGAAGTTATGGGAGCGATGATATAACTGATGAAAACCAAAAGCTGCTGGACATTTGCCTCCAGCCAGTTGGAGCATCTACAACCTCCCTTTCTGGGTCAGTGGTAGGATTGTGACAGACACAAATCTGAGGAAGCTGCTGGTCTTTCCATTTTCCCTGATATTTCCTGTTGGTGATTTGGAGGTTTTCCCCCTGCTTAGGGCCTTCTGTTCTCTTCACTTGGAGTGAAATCTCTGTGCTTAAAAAAAAAAAAGAAAGAAACAAAGAAGAAGAAGCAAGAGTAATAGAGGAGGCAAAGACACTTTGCAGATTCATAACCTACAATCCTTTCTTTCAATCTTTAAAATATTTCCAATGCTTTTACTATATAGCCATGTCAAGAAAGTGAATCTAAGCCATGAGTATCAGTGGCCTGAAGAAGAATAATAAATATTATTCTTTTGGGTCACCTTTTTTTTTTTCAATTTTATCACCAATTTTGTTTATTCACTACCTTCTTACTTTTAGAGCAACTTCCATTTCCTTCAGATCCCCGTTCTATTTGTCTGTACTATTTTATAATGCTATTATGAGACACAGCTGTAAGTGTTTATCAAAGGTTTAAACCACACACATTCATGTAATTTAAATGAAAAATGTTGGCATTTCTCTATAAAATGAGTGAACTCCTTCCAATGATTTGTCTTTTGAAATTGCATCGAAAAGAAAAGGGAGAAATAATTTCTATGTTCCTTGCAATGCTATACTTTAAAATCAGCCCAGTGTATGTGTGATCATTTTTTTTTTAAAATAATCCGTCACTACTGGCAGAAAAGAAAATTAAAGGAACTAATTTATTACAAATAATGAAACAAGAGATTTGCCCTCCCTCCATGGAAATAATATAAAGTTCTAGAGCTGATTTAGTATCATTTTCACATTTCTGCTACAATGATGGGAATCTACTTTCAGGGAGGAACTGTATCTCTTCATGGCATCTGCAATAAAAATTCAGTTCCTCAGAATTTCACTGTTCTGTGTTTCGTGGGTATGAGTTTGTTAATATCTTCAACCCACCAAATGACATCTTCCGCCTCTTTTCAGCAGGTCGTTTCTCTCCTGGGAAGATATGAGAAGGCTATTATCTTCTCATATTTTAGCACTACAAGAAGGTCAGGGGATTAAAGAATATTGTTCCATCTCATGAATGCATAGACATCATTCTCCAGCCAATAATGAAGCCTCAAGTTGAGGGTTTGAATAGAGAACCTCAGTAAACCTCTCTATGTTACCAAGAGTGGACTGTTACTGGAGGGTAGAAAGTTAAGATTTGACTTGTTTGTCTGTCTTCTGCAGTAATTAACTGTTCACTTACTCCAATAGGTATTCAGTGACTGAGATAATTGGACAGCCACTGAAACCTCTCTAGAATCTCTCTCCGTAAATATTCCTCTGTAGCTGCTGAAGGACATATAAAAATGTGTCTGTTTCTTTTAGGCTTAATCTAAATGAAAAGAAATATGTTCATGGACATAGTCTGAAGGACAGGTGATAGGGTCCATGCTAGCCTAAAAATAATATTTCTCCTGGTATAAAAAGTCTTTCTGAGTACACTAAAGGCTATGTGTTGATACGGATGTTAACAATGCATGGGGGTATAGTTTAATGATGTCAAATTAAACTTTTGTTTAAAAAAAAAATCCTAATATAAGTCCCAAGAAGTTTTTAATATATTAGGAGATGTCAGTGGCCAGGAAACAAGTGAAATGCTGCTCAGTCTCATAGTAACAAGGGAGAGGCAAATTACATTACAAGTGGTTATAACTGTATACTCATTTGTTTTGCAGCAATGAAAAAGTTTACTAATAATTAACCATCACAAGGATGAGGACAATCACCATCTAATAGTATGCTGTTTGGAAAGGCATTTCGTGTGATCATTTTAAAAGACAATTTGCCAATATGTAGTAAAGATGATTATGTGCATAAATTGTTAGCCAATAAAAGTCCACTTCTTGATATTTATTTTCTCATTCATTCATTCAACACGTTTATTAAATTTCTATTAAGCATCGAACTCATCTGTATGTGCTAGGGCTATCGTGGTTAACAAAACAGAAATTTTCTATGTACAAAGAATTGTCATTCAAGTGGCAAAAGACAACAACAACAAAAAAAAAAACCCAAAAAATGAACATACACTATAATAGCAAATTGTAATAAATGCTCTCAAGGAACATTAAAGCAAAATAAAATAGATTGAGCATGAAGATGTGCTATTTCAACTTAGGTTCATCCAAAATGGCTTCTATAAGAAATTAACATTTAAGTAGAGACCTGAATGGGAATAATGAAGGGGCCAGACAGTGGGAAGAACAAGGCCAAAGAAACATGGATTGTTAGATAAGAAATAATAGAGCAATGTTGTGGTTGGAGCAATTTGAGGGATGGTGAGAGGCAAAGAAGATAGACTTGTCCCAGAATATGTAAAGCCTTTTAGGCCATGATAAATGGTTCGCATTTTATTCTGCATTTTCTGGGGAGAAGTTATTAGGGTTTTGTTTTATGCAGGACAATGCTGCAATATGATTTAAGTTTTTGAAAGCTCACTCTGGTTTTTCTTTAGATAATTTGTTGAAGAGGTTTTGGGAGAGTAGAAGGGAGACCTCTTAAGTAACTACTGCATTTAGGTGGAAGATGATAACTGTGAGCTCTAGGACTCTAGCCAAGGATTCAGAGATTACTCCTAGTTTTCTGGCTTGAGTGGCCAGGTGTGTGATGCTGGCGTTTCCTGAGTTGGAGCAAACTATGGAATATTTGGAAGAAGTGTGGCAATCAAGAGCACTTTTTCAAATTTAAGTCTGAGATATCCATTGAATTTCCAAGTGAAGAGCGTTAAGTAGGTAGTTGGATATATAAAGTCTGGAGACAGATCAAGGTGGAAGATACACATTGGGAGACTGTCAACATATAGATGGTACTTAAGGTCTGGAATTGTGTGAGCTCATTTCAGGGATGACTAGAGATACAGAAGAAGAAAGGACCAATACAGTCCCAAAGCACTCCATTGTTTATAGTTAAGGCATAGTGAGCAAGGGAGACTGAGAACAAGCAGCCGGTGAAGTATATAGGTATATAGGAAGTATATAGGAAACAGAATATATCCAAAAGTATCATATATCAACAAGGAAACTCATCCAAGGATGTTCACTGTTGCACCATATTTTGTCCAAAAACTGAAAACAACCAAAATCCTTGAGGATAAATTTTGGAAAAAAAAAAAAAATGTATATATATATATATATATATTCATTCAAACTTATAACACATAGCTGTTAAAGTGAATATATAATTACGGATAGATATTGAAAACAATGTTGAGTTTATGGATGAACAATTTATACAGATACTTATGTAATTTGTATAAATTTAACTCCCCAGAAATTCATACTATATGTTTCTATGGGTTCATATATTTGTATTAAAGATATAAAAATACAAAAATAAAGAAAAAACTTCAGGCGAGTGGCTACCATCTGGATGGGAAGAAGGGAAATAAAATGAGAATGTGGGATTTTAGCAATTTCAGTGATACTCTCATTTGTTACAAAAATATGAAATAAACATGGCTGAATTCATCCCATCTCATGTCTTGCTAGCTTATCTACTTCAGTGGAGAGAGAATCCTTTCCAATAGCTATAAGAGAAAAATCCCAGAATTATTCTGATCAAGTTTTGATTATTTGCCTGTCTATTCACCATAGCCATGATGTTGAAGCTCTCTGATTAGCCATATCTGAGCAAGGTGGCCCTCCTTATCGTTGATGGGGTTAAAAGACAGAACCAGCCCTTCCCAAATAAGAACAAAAATCTTCAAAGGAAAGAGTGTCTAAGTAAAAAACACAAACAAACGCTTCATATATTCAGTAAGAGAAAGTCAAGCCAAAGATCAACCTTTGGCAATTTCAATTTACATTCTCTGCACATAACATCCATAAAAGCATAAATAAATTAATAAAATTATTTTTTGTATTAAAATGTCCCAACTATTAGATATTAAAATGAGAATAATATTTTCTTATTTTTTGGGTTAATGGGAAAATCAAAATTACACGAACGGACTATATATTGACAATGCCTCATAATCATTCTTACCCCAGTTCTTAAACAATGCATTTGGTGCATACTATCAATTTACAAATAAAAAATTATTAACCAGCAACATCAACGTTACATTTTTGGGTTGTGCAAGAATTAAAGATATGTGAGGACACAATCTAAGCCCTAACTAAGCTTAAGTATTACTTGCAAAAAACAGGTATGCAAATATGGAAAGGTAATTAGCACTGTAACATCTAAAGACAAATATTAAGAAAATAAGAAGCCATAAAGCTAAACATGATTACTTGCTAAACAAGTGGTTTCCAGATTCAGAGGGACTTTGCTAACCCCCACCAACTAGCCAAAATATTTATCTTTCAGTCAGGCCTGTTCCTAACTCCAGAATGGGGTGATTTGCTGCTGAGCAAAGAACTGCATGTTCTAACACTTTCTCCAGCCAGGAACTGACATAACAGATGACACACCAAAACAGTTGGGAATTTGTGCTAAAGTGCGAAGAATTTAGGAGTATGTTAAATCAGTTTTTAATCTCTTCCATATAAATGAAACATAGTAGAAGCCTTTTGAGTCCTCAGAAAAATGAATTTAGTACTGAAGTCATCTGGGTTGGGCATCCTAAGGGCAAATGTTTTAATTTTCTAAAGGATGAGATTTTGAGGTTATTCCAATTGTATATGAGATTTCATCTTTTAAGTTTTTCCACTCATCCATTTTGCATTCCATTATTCATACGATATTCATTCAATGCAGATTTATTGGTCTATACTACTTCTCATTAATGTGGTACCTGGAGGTTAAATAGAGAGAAAAACAAATTTCACTCTGTCTCTCAGGAAAAATAAAATAATAATAGTAATAATACAATCCATTGCTGTCAAGTTGATTCTGGTTTACGGTGACCCCATGTTTTACAGAGTAGAACTTCTTCATAGAGTTTTCTTGACTGTAATCTTTGCAGAAGCAGATTGCTATGCCTTTCTTCTGGGGTGATACCGGATGGGTTTGGACTGTCAACCTTTAAGTTGGTAGTCGAAGGCAAACCATTTGTGTCACCCAGGGACATCTGCCTCAGGGAACTCAGGTGTAATGACATTAATAAAGATGTTAAGAACTAAGCAATCAAAGCCATTTTTAAATGTAATAATTGGCTACAAAATATAAAGAAATATTGAGCAACTATGGAGAGGAGGGGAGGGTCTTATTACTCTCAGATAATGAACTCATAATATTTGGCACTTACATGCCAAATAAAATCTCTAAGCATAGGTGAGAGCGTCATAGACTCCTAGCCAGGGGGAACAACATCAGTAATGAAACTTTCAAGGTGACGGAAAGTTGAAAGTGCTCAGCAAGTAGGGAGAGAGTGAGGAGTGGTTTAACAAAGCCAGACTTTGTACTGTGCCTGGAACTTGTACAAATTATCGTGAATATGATTTGCCCCACTTGTTAGCTTTTTTTTTCCCCTTTCATTTGCATAGGTCTGCGTTGGGAAATATCTGTTTATAAACACAATTCAAGCAAATTCTTTGTTTCCTTTCTGTTGATGTAAAGAACCAGAAAGCCCTGGTGCTAACTGGGTCTATGGGGCGCCGATGGTGTGCCATCTGTTTTATGGGAGTAGGAAACAGCTGTGGGATTCTCATCTATAGAAACACTGCATGCACTGGTCTATGACTGTTCATTGTATGAGCACTACAGCGAACTATTTCAGGCTCATTATTCCAGCAGATAGAGACCTCAGATTATAGACTGAGCTGTTAATATGATGGCTGGGGAGATGGCAAACTTCTGGTTATGAGAAAGAAAGCCACATTTCTGGCGCTGTTTGACAAGGGAGATTTTCAGGGTGCGTTCCCAGCCTATAGTGAAAGTTAGGATTTTACCATTATTTTCATCTCCTTATTCCCAGAGTATACTAAACTCCCTTCACATATGGTGCAGGGAAACATCAAAGAGTTTCTTTCCTTAAGAGAGAAATTAACTAATTTACTTAATGCTTTTATAGCGTGCAAAGTGCTTCCAAATATATAAACCCATTTAATTCTTACAAAAACTCATAAAATGGAAAGAAATTTTCTAAGTCAAAAGGCATGAATATATATTTTGCCTAATTGAGTGAGCTTAGGCAATTCTTACCAACACGTTCTTTATGTTTTAGTGAGAATATTAACCTATACAACTCTCTCAAGATTATTTAGAGAACTTTGTAAGATAATACATATTAAAATGCTTCGCAAAGTGCCAGTTATCATTAAAAATCCATTGAGACGACGTGGCAGATGTTGCTACTGCTATCAATATCCAGTTCTCTTTTCCTTCTTTGCCATGTGAGATACGGAATGTTCAAAACTCTTGAAATCAAGCAGGGCCACGTGACTAGTTCCTGCCAATGAGGTGAGCGGAAGTTACCTGTGCTACTTTATGTCTGAGGCAGTGAAATAGTCTTGTGGTATTCTTCCCAAGTTTGTCTCTTGCCCTTACTGCAAACAAAGAGCTCAGGTGTTTTAGACAGTGTAGCTGTAAGACTGTGGAAACTGCACCTGCTTGAGTGTCTGAATGACTATTGGGACTATTTTCTCTTTTTACAACTTCCGATATGGAAAAAAAAATCATAGGTACTAAACAGTAGACAGAGTATAATAAACCCATGTACCCCTCACCCAGTTTATACAATCATTACCTCTTGGTGAGTCTTGCTTCTATAAGATATCCCTCAACACTTCCCAGATTAACGTGAAATAAAGCCCTGATATCACTTCATTTCATTCGCAAATATTTCACTGTGTATTTGCAAAATATGACTTTTTTAAAGCATGATTAAAATACTCCACCACACACCAAAATAATAATTTTTTTCACAAACAAATAACAGGTCAGTGTCCTAATTTCTTTCAGCAGCTGTCATTTTTAATATTTTTCTCTTATTTCATTTAGGAAAAAATAAGATTCATCTATTGCAATTATTGAACATGTTTCATGTTTTTTTTTTTTTCATTTTTTAACTTGTATGTATATTTATGAGAGAAAATAGTCTGTAAATTCTTTTTCTTACATCATTTTCAGATCAAGCTTCATAATACGAGTTAGGAAGTATTCTATTTTGTTCTCTGAAAGATTTTGTGCAAAATTTGTATTATTACTTCATTAAATGTTTGCAAGAACGCATGGGAGTAGTCATGAAGACCTGAAGCTCATTTGTTTGAAAGGTTTTTGTTGTTGCTGTTGTTTTGTTTTTGTTTTATGGAGTGGAATATTTTAATATCAAACAACACCAATTTTTATTTATTACAGTGTAAGCTTTGGTAAATATCATAGAGTGAAAGAGTCACAAGATTGTAAACACATAAATTCTTTGAAAACTGGTATACAGACTTAAAATCTAGCAGGATTTATTTTTGTGGAAATTGACAAACATTCCCCTTAAACTTTTTTTTTTTTCCTTTCAGTTTCGATTTGTGGCTTTTACTCATTGCATCTATGTAGAATCCTTTATCATGTTCTCCTGTCCCCTGAATTTTCTCCAAATTGGTAGCTACATCTAGAAACTCAACGAGATTCAGATTAGTATATTTGGCTTGATAATTTCATTGGTGCTGTGTTGCAGTTCCATCAGAATGCGTACACTGCCTGGTCATTTAATTTTATATGACGTTAGCAGTCATTGATGATTATTGTCTTGATCCACTTTGCCATTGTAGTTGCTGGCTGTCATTGAGTTGGCCCCTGACGCATGGCAACCTTACACACAACAGAACGAAATGCTGCCCAGTACTGCACCATCCCTATGGTCAGTTGCAAATGAGACCATTGTGACCAACAGTTTTGTTTTTTCAATTTCTATGTGTGAATTTTCCTGTTTTCAGACCTTTATTTTCTCATACAGCATCAGGTTACTAGTTCATGCCTGCACTTTAGAAGCTGGAGGACTCCTTCTAGAATTTTTCAGGGCAGGCCTAGTAGTGATGAACTCCTACAGTTTTTGTTTATCTGATACTCTCTTAATTTTACTCTTACTTATGAAGTTTTTCAAAGTATAAGATTCTTGGATGACAGTTCAATCAGGACTTTGACTATGTCATTGCACTACCTGCTGGCCTGAATGGTTTTTGAGATGAAAACAATACTTAGTCTTATTGGGCCTTTCTTATATGTAACAGTCCACTTTTCTTTTGCTGCCTTCAAGATTCTCTATCTTTGGTTTTTGACAATTTGATTATAATGTGTATCAGCATGGATCTCCTTGTGTTTATACTACTTGGGGTTCATTGAGCTCATTGTATGTGGAAATTCATGTCTTTTATCAAATTTGGAAAGTATCAGCCATTACTTCTTCCAATATTCTTTCTACTCCTTCATCTTTCTTCTCTCCTGGGACTCCCATAATGCATATATTGGTCTGCCTAATGATGTCCCACAAGACTCTTATGCTTGTTTATTTTTATTTATTCTTTTTTCTACTCTTCCTCAGACTGGGTCATTTCAGTTGTCTTATCTTTAAGGCTTCCAGAAAGATGGATTGACACAGTGGCCAATACAATAGACTAAAACATGACAATGATCATAAAGATGGCACAGGACCAGGCAACATTTTGTTCTGTTATACATATGGTCACTGTGAGTCAGAGTTGACTTGATGGCAACTAACAACAACAACACCTTCAACTTTGCTAGTTCTTTTTTCTTTCAGATCAAATCAGCCGTTGAAAGCTTTAGTGAATTTTAAATTTTTGTTATGGTACTTTTGAGCTCCAGAATTTTTGTTTGGTTTCTTTTTATAATTTTTATAATTATCATTGTTAACATTCTAACTTTTTTCATACATCATTTTATGATTTCCTTTAGTTCTTTGTCTTTTCCTTTTGTTCTTTGAGCATATTTAGAACGGTTTTTTTTTCTTTTCTTTTCATTTGTATCTAGCAGATCAAGTGGCTGGTCTTTCTCAATGATGGTTTCTGTTGGTTTATTTTGTTCCTTTGAATAGACCATCTTTCCCTGTTTCTCTGTATGTCTTACTATTTGTTTTTGTTATTGGAAATGGGACATTTGAATAAGGTAATGTGGTAGTTTTGGAACTCAGGACTTTCTGTTTGTCAGTGTTTGCTAGGTTTCTTCCTTCCTACCTTCCTTTCTCCCTTCCTTCCTTTCTTCCATCCTTCTTTCCTTCCTTACTGCTTTTCTTCCTCCCTCCCTCCCTTGCTTCCTTCCTGCTTCCCTCCTTTCTTTTCTTCCTTCCTTCCTCTTTTTATTTCTTTCTTTTCTCTCTTTTTCTATTACTGAAGACTATGGTAGTCCATTAGATTTTTGACATTTTCATATTATTTTGGAAGAAAAACCATTGGAGGGAAAAAAAAAAAATCTCTTGCCATCTTTGCAGTGTGACTCTGTGCTGGGACAATTCTTTATCAGGCTTACACTGAGCTGAGAGATCTATTCAAGAAGAAAATCCTAAGATTATTTCAGGTCTTTCTAACCATACATATTGCACTGGACATTAATGTGGCTCTTCAAATTATGCATGCTTGAGTATCTTTAAATACCCATTTTCCCTAGGAAATTTTCTCCCAAAGGTTTTTGTCCTGGCATCTTGAGCACCCTCTTTCCACCAGGTGGCATTTGCCCCTCAGTTCACCTTGCACTGCCTCACACTACGCCTGCCACTTTCCTATCCTGAGTGATATCTGATATGGATGAAACAGAGACAGGCACTTTGCGTTATATAGTTCTTTAGGTAGTCAGTCACTCCACTGATTCAAACAGGCAAACACCCTACTATGTTACTAACATGTGTGTGCTCTGCTTACTCCAGAACCAGCGACTGAGATCCTAAACTAAAAACATGGCTGTTGCTTCAAGCTGGATGCTAAGTGGAACTGTGTGTGAGGGTGCTCAAGTCAGTAGCAAAAACTGACTCAAAGTCTTCCTAATATTCTGTCAAGACTCCCAGTTGTCATGCTTCTCTGACTGTTTACAAGAGTTCTAACAAGGCTAGTGATGTCATTTTCTGCTATCTCTCCCTCCCCTCACCCCCTCCTTCCAGCATAGGAGGACAGGAGCATGGAGCTTCTCACTCTACCATCTTGGTCTGATGTGTGTTTTAATGTAGATTCTCCAAAAATCACATCCTGAGGCAATGACTTACTTACTACTACTGTATTGAGTAGTACAAAACTAGGCAGCTAGACCGACAGAAAAGGGAAATGAGGCAGTGAAGGGGGGTAGAACCAAGACAAGGATATGTTATTGGGCTAGCCACTGCTTGATATTAAGCACATTTTGGACTGTTTTCTGCAAAACAACATATATGGTTGCTTTTCAGCAAGTCCATCTGGAATGAGAAAAGGAGAAGAATTTGACCACTGATTTCCATCTTCCATAAATTAGAGTTTTACTCCATGAGAATAAACATCACTGCATTTCTGTTTTTGTTGTTGTTAGGTGACATCTAGTGGTTCTGACTCATAGCCACCCCATGTACAACAGAAGAAACACTGCCCAGTCCTGCTCCATCCTCATAATCATTGTTATGCTTGAGAGCCCATTGTTGCAGCTACTTTGTCAATCCATCTCATTGAAGGTCTTCCTTGTTCTCCCTAGCCCTCTACTTTACCAAGCATGATGTCCTTCTCCAGGGACTGATTCCTCCTGATAACATGTCCAGAGTAAGTGAGAAGTAGTCTTGATATCCTTGCTTCTAAAGAGCACTCGGGTTGTACCTCTTCCAGGACAGATTTGTTCATTCTTTTGGCAGTTAGTGGTATATTCAATATTCTTCGTCAACACCACAATTCAAAGGCAATTCTTCTTTGATCTTCCGTATTCATCGTCCAGCTTTCACATGCATATGAGGTGACTGAAAACACCATAGCTTGGGTCAGGTGCACCTTAGTCTTCAAGGTAACATCTTTGCTTTTCAACATTTTAAAGAGATCTTTTGCAGCAGATTTGCCCAATGTAATGCATCTTTTGATTTCCTGACTGCTGCTTCCATGGATGTTGATTGTGGATCAAAGTAAAATGAAATCCTTGACAACTTCAATCTTTTCTCCATTTATCATGATGTTGCTCATTGGTCCATTTGTGAGAATTTTTGTTTTCTTTTTGTTGATGTGCAGTCCATACTGAAGGCTGTAATCTTTGATCTTCTTCAGTAAATGCTTCAAGTCCTCTTCACTTTCAGCAAGTATGGTTGTGTCATCGCACAATACAGGTTGTTAATGAGTCTTCCTCCAATCTTGATGACACGTTCTTCTTCATATAGTCCAGCTTCTTGGATTATTTGCTCAGCATACAGATTAAATAGGTATTGTGAAAGAATGCAACCCTGACGCACACCTTTCTTGATTTTAAACCAGGCATTATCCCCTTGTTCTGTTTGAAAGACTGCATCTTGGTCTATGTACAGGTTCCACATAAGCATAGTTAAGTGTTCTGGAATTCCCATTCTTTGCAATGTTATCCATAATTTATTATGATCCACACAGTCGAATGTTTTTGCGTAGTCAATAAAACACAGGTAAACATCTTTCTGGCATTCTCTGCTTTCAGCCAGGATCCGTCTGACATCAGCAATGATATCCTTGGTTCCACATGCTCTTCTGAATCCGGCCTGAATTTCTGGCAGTTCCCTGTCATTATACTGCTGCAGCTACTTTTGAATGCTCTTCTGCAAAATTTTACTTGCATGTGATATTGATGATATTGTTCAATAATTTCTACATTCTGTTGGATCACCTTTCTTAAGAATAGGCATAAATATGGATCTCTTCCAGTAGGTTGGCCAGGTAGCTGTCATCGAAATTTCATGGCATAGATGAATGAGTACTTCCAGTGCTGCATCCATTTATTGAAACATTTCGATTGGTATTCTGTCAATTTCTAGAGCCTTGTTTTTTGTCAATGTCTTCAGTGCAACTTGGACTTCTTCTTTCAGTAGCTTCAATTCCTGATCATATCTTACCTCCTGAAATGAATATCGACCAATTCTTTTTGGTGTAGTTACTCTGTGTACTCCTACAGTCTTGTTTTGTTGCTTCCTGCATCCTTTAATATTTTCCCAGCAGAAACCTTCAATATTGCAACTCAAGACTTGAGTTTTTCCTTCAGTTCTTTCAGCTTGAGAAATGCTGAGTGTGTTCTTCCCTTTTGGTTTTCTATCTCCAGGTCTTTGCACATGTCATTATAATACTTTACTTTGTCTTGTTGAGCCGCTGGTATTTGAATACTGGTGGCGCAGCTAACAGCATCACAGCAACACGCAAGCCCCCACAGGATGACAAACTGATAGATGCATGGGGTCTGCATTTCTAGGCTGTACTTTTTATGAATAGTTGGCAGCTACTTTGATATTTGTCTTCTTACGTAAGGTATAAAACAGTCCGCAGAGAATCAGTAGCTACAACAGCAATTAAGATCCTTTCAAGACCCTATTACTTTCTCCTTATAATTAATTATTTTTTTTTTGATACTATGTGTTTTCAGTAATAGAAGGCTTACTAATTTAGTGTGTTCAAATTTTTGTTTGGTACTATGGATTTTTAGAAATATCATGTGGACAGATATTTTCCCACAAAATGTTGGTGGAACTCTGACACCTGCAATATGCAGATAACACAACCTTATTTGCTAAAAGTGAAGATGCCTTGAAGTACTTACTGATGAAAATAAAAACTACAGCCTTCACTGTGGATTGCCCCTCAACATAAAGAAAATAAAAACCCTCACAACTGGACCAATAAGCAACATCATGATAAACAGAGCAAAGATTGAAGTTGTCAAGGATTTCATTTTACATGGATCCACAATCATCAATACCCATGGAAACAGCAGTCAAGAAATCAAACAATGTATTGCACTGGGCAATTCTGCTGCAAAAAAACCTCTTTTAAAGTGTTAAAAAGCAAAGATGTCACTTTGAGGACTAAGGTGCACCTGATCCAAGCCATGGTATTTTCATTCACCTCATATGCATGAGAAAGCTGGGCAATAAATAAGGAAGACCAATGAAGAATTGATGCTTTTGAATTATGGTATTCATTAAGAATATTGAATGTACCATGGGCTGCCAGAAGAACAAACCAATCTGTCTCGGAAGAAGTACAGCCAGAATGCTCCTTAAGAAGCAAGGGTGATGAGACTTTGTCTCATGTACTTTGGGCATGTTATCAGCAGGGACCAATCCCTAGAGAAGGACATCATGCTTTGTAAAGCAGAGGGTCAGAGAAAAAGAGGAAGACCCTCAATGAGATGGACTGATGCAGTGGCTGCAACAATGGGATCAAGCATAGCAATGGTTGTGAGGATGGCACAGGACCTGGCAGTGTTTTATTCTGTTGTACATGAGGTTGCTATGAGTTGGAACCAACATGACAGCACCCAACAACAACAGTCTGCACCTTCCTTACTGAGCTCTGTCTGTCTCAAGGATTTTTGGAGGGTGGTGCCCTATATTTTGTAACATTTAAAATCTTTGGTTTTCCAAATATCACACACACACAAAATGCTTGAGCTCCCTAACCATCACACAGAAAGCCATAAATATGCTTACAAGGATTATCTAGCTGTACAAAAGCCAAAAGAGACAAAAGTTTGACCCAATGACACTAACTGGATGCACTGTCTCCTTAGTGAATTTTTGCCAAAGAATGCTTCTTTCAATATTCACCATTACACAGCCCCCACTGGAGGGCCGCAAATACTTTTAGTGGGAAAAATAGCCTCCCAAGAAACCTGAGAGCCTGAGAATGTTCGTGGGTGCATTCTATCCCAAGATTCAATAAAGGGTTAAGATGGAGAAAGTGGCCAAAGGCTTTGTGAGTACAAGACAATGTGAAATGGCACAAATGTGTTATCTACTGTAGTGTGTTTAAATCCCCTACAGATATTATTTTTATTGATGCTCAAATTTTTATATATTTGGCCAGTGAGAGCCTATTGATTTTTGTTTCCCAGTTCTTTTTACACAACCCAAGTGCTCTTTCATAACTTTCTTAATTTCTGATTTGATAAAATTCTCCTTCCTTTTTTTACATAGACCAGATTACAAATAAGCAATTTTCAAGGTATTATGAAATCACAGTCTGGGTTCTGGGTATTCAGTACTACTGAGTTAGTCATTATTTTGAGGTTTCTTCAGAGTGGAGAGATAGGAGTTCATTAGCTCACAAAGATAGCTCCCATTTCAATACGTTGTTGTTGTTGTTAGTTGCCATTGAGTCGGTTCTGACTCATAGTGACCCTGTGTACAACAGAACAAAACACAGCCCATGCCCACAACAGTTGTTATGCTTGAGCCCATTGTTACAGTCACTGTGTCAGTCCATCTCATTGAGGATCTTCCTCTTTTTCTCTGACCTCTACTTTACCAAGCATGATGTCCTTCTCCAGGGACTGATCCCTCCTGACAACACTTGCAAAATATGTGAGACATAATCTCACCATCCTTGTTTCTAAGGAGCATTCTGGCTGTACTCCTTCCAAGAGAGATTTGTTTGTTCTTCCGGCAGTCCATGGTATATTCAATATTCTTTGCCACCACCACAATTCAAAGGCATAAATTCTTCTTCCGTCTTCCTTATTCATTGTCCAGCTTTCACATGCATATGATGCCATTGAAAATACCATGGCTTTGGTCAGGCACACCTTAGTCTTCAAGGTGACATCTTTGCTTTTTAACACTTTAAAGAGGTCTTTTGCAGCAGATTTGCCCAATGCAATGCATCTTTTGATTTCTTGACTGCTGCTCCCATGGGTGTTGATTGTGGACCCAAATAAAATATAGGACTACAATTTTTCACTTAGCATCTTCAGTCTTATATCTGTATCTCTTTTCTCCCCTGCTGATGATTCCAGTTCTTAGTGACTTCAACATGTCATTGTTGTTGTTGTTGCCATCAAGTTGATTCTGACTCATGGTGACCTTATGTAGAACAGAAGAAAGCATTGTCTAGTCCTGTGTCATTTTCATGATCTTTGGTATGTTTGATCTATTGTTGTGCCTACTGTGGCTATTGTTTCAATTCATATCATTGAGGGTTTCCTTTGTTTTTGCTTATCCTCTACTTTACCTCTACTTTCTAGGAAGAAAGGCCTGGCACTACATTTCTGAAAATCAATCAATGAAAACCTTATGGATAACGATAGAACATTGACTTGTATATACAGATACACCTATTTGTGCACCTATATATACACACATATACCTTCCTATACACATGTATGCATACATACCTAACTATGTAACCATACACATAATTTTTGGTTGTTATTGCTGTTGTTGCAAAATTGTATATGTTATAGCATTTACCAAAAACATAATTTACTCTTGTGTACTTCTTAGTGTTATCATTTACTTGGTCAAGTTAAACACACTTCACCCACATTTAGTACTGCCTTTCCCATCACCAAAAATAACCAGTGTCAACTGTCTACAGAGCAATTTCCCCTACTTCCTCTCCCATCCCTGGTAACTACCAATGAACATTGATTTCTGTATGTATACCTATTGTTGTCTTCTTATGAAAGTGCAATCATATGGTATTTACCCTTTTGTGATTGACTTATTTCACACAGCATAATGTCTTCCCGATTCATCCATGTTATAATGTATTTTGAGAACTCATCATTATTCTTTATAGCTGTGTAGTATTCCATTTTATGTGTGTACCACATTTTGTTTATCCATTCATCCGTTGATGGGCACTAGGTTATTTCCATTTTTTGCTATTGTGAATAATGCTGCAATGAATATAGTGTTGCCGTTGAGTCGATTCTGACTCAAAGCGACCCTATAGGACAGAGTAGAATAGCGACCCTATAGGACAGAGTAGAACTGCCCTGTAGGGTTTCCAAGGAGCGGCTGGTGGATTTGAACTGCTGACCTTTTGGTTAGCAGCCATAATTCTCAGTAGGTCTTAACCACTGCACCACCAGGACTCCATAAAACCAAAAAAAAAAATAACTTTTTGCCTTCAAGTCTATTCCAACTCATAGTGACCCTATAGGACAGATTAGAACTGCCCCATAGAGTTTCCAAGGAGTAGCTGGTAGTTTCGAACAGCGACCTTTTGTTTAGCAGCCAGGCTCTTAACCACTGTGTCACCAGGGCTCCACAGAAGTGCATATGTCTGTTCGTGTGAATACTTTTAGGTCTCTAGGGTATATACATACGAGTGGGATTGCTGAATCATAAGATAGTTCTATTTCTAGTATATTTTTAGAAACTGCCATGCCATTTACCATAGTGGTTGTACCATTTTACAGTCCCACCAGCAATGGATAACTTTCCAACTCCCCACATCCTTGCCAACATTTGTTGTTGTCTGGTTTTTTGTTTTTTTTTTTCTCAGAGCCATGTTTGGAGGGATAGCTCATTGTAGTTTTGAATTGCATCTCTCTAACGACAAATAATCATGAACATCTTTTCATGCATTTGTTGACCACTTGAATGTCCTCTTTGGTGAAGTGTTTGTTCATGTCCTTTGCCCATTTTATAATTGGGTTGTTTGTCTTTTTGTTGTTCAGTTGTTGGAGTTTTTTAATGTGTTTTAGAGTTTAGATCTTTATTAGATATATCATTCTCAATTTTTTTTCCCCGTCTATAGGTTCTTTTTTTTACTCTCTTGATAAAGTCTTTTTAATGAGCATAAGTAATTTTAGGAGGTACCAGTTACTTGGAGTCACTTTGAGAACAAAGGTGTGCCTGACCCAAACTCGAAACCAAACCCATTGCCATCAAGTCAACTCTGACTCATAGCGACCCTATAAGACAGCATAGAACTACCCCATAGGGTTTCCAAGGAGTGCGTGGTGGATTCAAACTGTCGACTTTTTGGTTAGCAGCTGTAGCTCTTAACCACTACGCCACTAGCGTTTCCATGTACCTGACTCAAGCCATGGTATTTTCAATTGCCTCATATACATGTGAAAACTGAACAATGAGTAAGGATAATGGAAGAAGCATTGATGTCTTTGAATTATGGTGTTGATGAAGTATATAGAATATGCCATGGACTGCAGAAGAACAAACTAATCAGTCTTGGAAGAAATACAGCCAGAATGCTTCTTAGAAGAGAGGATGGTGAGTATAGGCATGCTTAGTTTTATTGCACTTTATTGCACTTCGCAGATATTGTGTTTTTTCCAAATTGAAGGTTTGTGGTAACCCGGCGTTGAGAAATTCTATCAGTGCCATTTTTCTAACAGCATGTGCTAACTTTTTGTCTTTGTGTCACATTCTGGTAATTCTTACAATATTTCAAACTTTTTCATTATTATTATATCAGTTATGGTTATCTGTGATCAGTGATCTTTAATGTTACTATTGTAATTGTTTTGGGGCAACGTGAACCATGCCCATATAAGTCAGAAAAGTTAATTGATAAATGTGTATGTTCTGACTGCTCCGCCAACCGGCCGTGCCCCCATCTCTCTCCCTCTCCTTGAGCCTCCCTATTCCCTGAGACAGGACAATATTGAAATTATGCCTATTAATAACCCTACAACAGCCTCTAAGTGTTCAAGTGAAAGGAAGAGTCACTTGTCTTTCATTTTAATTCAAAAGCTAGAAATGATTAAGCTTAGTGAGGAAGGAATGTCAAAAGCCAAGATAAGCCGAAAGCTGATTCCAGCCAATGTGTCTCATGTGCAGCCACCACCTGTCTGTCAGCTGAGGCCTATGTGATGCTATAATAATAAACAGATTCCAGCAGAGCTTGCAGACTCTCATAGAGTAGGAAGAAAGATGAGGTAATCTACTGCCAGAAATTAGTTAATGAAAATCCTATGCATCACAATGGGTGATCATCAACCAATCATGGTGATAGAGCAGGACCTGGTTACATTTCAGTTCATTGTGCATGAGGTCATTATGAGTCAGGGGCCAACACGATGGCTGCTAACAACAAAAACAACATAGTCTGTTTTATACTCTCAGAAATGCTAGGATATAGGTTCCATTATGGTGAATCTGAGACAAAGTTACCGGGGTAAAGAACAGGAAGCCTGAAAGGATTTAGCCATTTTCCTCAAACCTCGTCCAACAAGAACATGATTAACCTTCTGTTTGAACATGGGTTGATGGACTCCAAATCAGCCAATGCTTTGTTCATTCTTTTGACAAATAACTACTTGTTGTTGTTAGGTACTGTCCAATTAGTGCCAACTCATAGCGACCCTATGTACAACAGAATGAAACACTGTCCTGTCCTGCACCAGCCTCACAATGGTTATGTTTGAGCCCATTGTTGTAGTCACTGTGTCAATCCATCTCAGACAGGGTCTTCCTCTTTTTTACTGTTGCTCTGCTTTACCAAACATGATGTCCTTTTCCAGGAACTGGTCCCTCATGATAACATGCCCAAAGAACCTGAAATGAAATCTTGCCATCCTTACCTCTAAGGAGCATTCTGGCTTTACTTCTTCCAAGATAGATATGTTTGTCCTTCTGGAAGTCCATGGTATATTCAATATTATTCACTAACACCATAATTCAAATACATCAATGTTTCTTTGGTCCTCCTTATTCATTGTCCAGCTTTCCCATACATACAAGGCGACTGAAAATACCGTGACTTGAGTCAGACACACTTCAGTCCTCAAAGTGACATCTTTGCTTTTTAACACTTCAAAGAGGTCTTTTGCAGCAGATTTCCCCAATGCAATGCTTCATTTGATTTCTTGACTGCTGCTTCCATGAGTGCTGATTGTGGATCCAAGTAAAAAGAAATCCTTGACAACTTCAATCTTTTCTCTGTTTATCATGATGTTGCTTTTTGGCCCAATTTTGAGGATTTTTGTTTTCTTTATGCTGAGGTGTAATCCATACTGAAGGCTGTAGTCTGATCTTCATCAGTAAGTGCTTCAAGTCCTCTATGCGTTCTGAAAGCAAAGTTCTGTCATATGCATATCACAGGTTGTCAATGAGTCTTCTTCCTCCAATTCTGATGCTTTGATCTTCTTTGCATAGTCCAGCTTCTCGGATTATTTGCTTGGCATAGATTGAATAAGTATGGTGAATGGCTACAATTCTGACACACATCTTTCCTGATTTTAAACCAGACAGTACGCCCTTGTTCTGTTCGAGCAACTGCTTCTTGGTCTATGCACAGGTTCCACATGAGCACAATTAAGTGTTTTGGAATTCCCATTTTTCACAATGCTATCCATAATTTGTTAAGATCCACGCAGTTGAATGCCTTTGCATAGTCAATAAAACACAGGTAAATATCTTTCTGGTATTCTTTGCTTTCAGTCAAGATCCTTCTACAATCAGCAATGATATCCCTCATTCCACAATCTCTTCTGAATCCCGCTTGAGTTTCTGGTAGTTTCCTGTTGATGTACTGCTGCAAGTGTTTTTGAATTATCTTCAGCAAAATTTTACTTGCTTGTGGTATTCATGATATTGTTCAATAATTTACACATTCTGTTGGATCATCTTTCTTTGTAATGGGCACTGCATGAATATCTTCTAGTCGGATGAGCAAGTAGCTGTCTTCCAAATTTCTTGGCATAGATGAGTGAGTGCTTCCACCATGACATCCTTTCATCCTTTTGTTGAAACATCCCAATTGGTATTTGGTCAATTCCTGGAGTCTTGTTTTCCACCAATGCCTTCAGTGCAACTTGGACATCTTAATTCAGTAGTACCATCCGTTCTTATCATATGCTGCCTCCTGAGATGCTTGAACATCGAGTTATTTTTTTTTTTTTTCTGTAGAGTGACTTTGTATTCTTTCCATCTCCTTTTGATGCTTCCTGCGTAGTTCAATATTTTGCCCACAGAATCCTTCAAAACAGCAACTCGAGGCTTGAGATTTTTCTTCAGTTATTTCAGCTTGAGAAATGCCAAGCATCTTCTTCCCTTCTGGCTTACTATCTCCAAGCCACTGCACCTTTCATTATAATACTTTACCTTGTCTTTTTGAGCCACCCTTTGAAATCTTCTGTTCATCTCTTTTACTTCATCATTTCTTCCATTTGCTTTAGCTACTCTACTTTCAAAAGCAAGTTTCAGAGTCTCTTCTGACATCTGTTTTGGCCTTTTCTGCTTTTTTAATGACCTTTTACTTTCTTCATGTATGATGTCCTGGATGTCATCCCACAACTCATATGGTCTTCGGTCATTAGTGTTCAATGCATCACATCTATTCTTGAGATGATCTCTAAATTCAGGTGGGATATATTTAATCAAGGTTGTACTTTGGCTCTTGTGGACTTGTTTTAATTTTCTTCAGCTTCAACTTGAACTTGCATATGAGCAACTGATGGTCTGTTACACAATTGGCCCCTAGCCTCGTTCTGAGTGATGATAATGAGCTTCTCCATTATCTTTTTCCACAGACGTAGTTGATTTCATTACTGTGTATTCCATCTGGCTAGGCCCACATGTATAGTCACCATTTATGTTGTTGAAAAAAGGTATTTCCAATGAATAGATCATTGGTCTTGCAAAATTCTATCATGTGATCTCCCGCATCTTTTCTATCACTAAGGCCATATTTTCCAACTACTGATACTTCTGTTTCCAACTTTTGCATTTCGATAACCAGTAATTATCAATGCATCTTGATTGCATGTTTGATCAATTTCAGACTGCAGAAGTTGGTAGTAATTTCTTCACCTTTGACATTCATGTTTGGTCTGTAAATTTGAATAATAGTTATAGTTATATTAAGTTGTCTTCCTTGTAGGCATATAGACATTATCCTATTACTGACAGCATTGTACCTCAGAATAAATCTTAAAATGTTCTTTTTGAAGATAAATGTGATGCCATTCCTCTTCAATTTGGTCATTTCTGGCATAGTAAACCATATGATTGTCTGATTCAAAATAGCCAATACCAGTCCATTTTAGCTCACTAATGCTTAGGATATCTATTTTCAAGCATTATATTTCATTTTTGATGACTTCCAATTTTCCTAGATTCATATTTTGTACCTTCCTCCTTCCAATTATTAATGGATATTTGGAACTGTTTTTTCTCATTTTTAGTCATGCCACATCAGTAAATGAAGGTCCTGATGGATTTACTCAATCCACATCATTAAGTTCAACTCTACTTTGAGTAGACATCTCTTCCCCATTGTATTTTGACTTCCTTCTACCCTGAAGGGCTCATCTTCCAGCACTATATCTGGCAATGTTCCCTTGCTATTCATAAGGTTTTCATTGACCAGTTTTTTCAGAAGTAGACCTCCAGGTCCTTCTTCCTAGTCTGTCTTAGTCTGGAAGCCCTGATGAAGCTTGTCCACCATCGGTGACCCTGCTGGTATTTGAAATACTGGTGGCATAGCTTCTAGCATCACAGCAACACACAAGCTACCACAGTTCAACAAACTGACAGACAAGTGGTGGAAATTAATACTTAATGCCTTGTATATTCCAAAGGGTAAACTTTTTTCACATAGAATTTAACATCTATTGAGGGAAAAGTAAGACTCAATTCTGAAGCTTTGTTATTTTTCTTTGTCATATTTTATGAGAGCATTTATGAGTACATCTGTGTTTAAATCCCTCTGTTGTATTGTTCAATTGGTCTATCCTGCACCAGTATCACCCTCTTTTAAGTACGCTTTTAAAAGGTTTTAAAAGGTCTTAAAATCTATAAGTGTAAACCATCTAGTTTTACTTTCATTATTGAATTAACTTGGCTATCTTTGGATTTCCAAGTAAATTTCAGAAACACTTTATCAATTTCCACAAAAAAAAATTCTGCTAGATTTAAAAATTGCATTGATTCTCTTTTCAGAGAATTAAGGTTTTTTACAATATTATGACTCTTTCAACCTATGATATTTACTGAAGATTGCACTGTAAGAAATAAAAATTATATTGTTTGATATTCAAATATTCTACTCCATAAAAAAATAAAGAAAGAAACAAACAAACAAATAAGCTCCAGGTCTACATGGTAACTCCCACGTATTTTTGCAAAAATTTAATGAAGTAAGAATACAAACTTTGAACAAAATCTTTCAGAGAAAAAAATAGAAGTACCACTTCCTAACTAATATTATGAAGCTTGATATGAAAATCTGAAAAACATATATGAGCAAAATAATTTACAGACTATCTTCTCTCATAAATACAGATGCAATAGTCCTAAACAGTATGGTACAAATCATATCCAGCAATTTATAAAAAAGATAGCACATGAAGACAAAGTGAAGTTTATTTCAGAAACACCAGGTGGTTAATGTTTAAAAAGAAATATTACACCAATGTGATTCTTAGAAAAAGGAAAAAATTGTATGACCAACTCAATAGGGCAGAATGAGAAATTTAATAATTATTATTATAAATCTTTTGACACATTAACAGTTAAAGATAATTTAAATATTCTAATGATTATCTACAACAAATATCAAGCAAATATCACACTTAGTAAAGAAATATTAGAAACATTTTTTTTTCAGATGTTTATGAGTGAGACAAGATTGTAAAGGAAAAAATAAACTTCCTTTTTTTCAGATAGTATAAATAGAAAACCCAAAGGAACCTACAAAAAGTAATTAGACATAATATGTGAACATTTCATGATGGCTGGATACAAGGTTAATATAGCAAAAGCGTTTATGTTTCTATACATCAGTAACAAGAAAATAGAAAATGATCTTTTAAAATATTATACCAAATAATATACTAATATTCAAGACATAAAATTTCTAGGAATAAAACTAACACAAAATTTATGAGAAAAGTATATACTTTCATGTATTTAATAATTCTATATTTATGAATACCTTAAAAATTTTAGATAAATCAAATAAAATCAAAATCCACGGAAGTTTATACAATTTTCATGGACTGAAAGATTCAGTACTTTTAAGATAAGGATTTTCTCCATGTTGTTCTATAGATTCAATGCAATTTCATACTGAAATCCAGCAGATTCATTCTACACAACAGATGTTACAAACTGCACACACCTGTGATTCTCTGCCTGAAGGACATCTGTCCTACTCTGTGTAGATAAAGGAGACCTGGTGGCACAGTGATTAAAGCTCTCCACTGCCAACTGAAAGGTTGGTGGTGCGAATCCACCAACAGCTCCATGGGACAAAGGTGTGGCAATCTGCTTCCATAAAGATTTGTTGTTGTTGTTAGGTGCCATCGAGTCGGTTCCAACTCATAGCGACCCTACGTACTACAGAACAAAACACTGCTCGCACCTGCGCCATGCTCATAATCTTTGTTATGCTTGAGCCCATTGTTACAGCCACTGTGTCAATCCATTTGGTTGAGGGTCTTCCTCTTTTTCGCTGACCTTCTACTTTACCAAGCATGATGTCCCTCTCCAGGAACTGATCCCTTCTGACAACATGCCAAACTATGTAGGACATAGTCTTACAATCCTTGCTTCTAAGGAGCATTCTGGTTGTATTTTTTCCAAGACAGATTTGTTTGTTCTTTGGCAGTCCATGGTATATCCAATATTCTTTGCCAACACCATAATTTAAAGGCATAAATTCTTCAGGCTTCCTTATTCAGTGTTCAGCTTTCGCAGGCATATGATGCGATTGAAAATACCATGGCTTGGGTCAGGCGCACCTTATTCTTCAAGGTGACATCTTTGCTTTTCAAAACTTTAAAGAGGTCTTTTGCAGCAGATTTGCATTGTAATGAAACAGAAGTACACATGTTGTTTTATGACATTGGTTAACAACCCCACAACATATCAACCCTCTAACTTCTCAACCTTTTTTTTTTTTTTTTTGGTGAAAATACACATAGCCAAAGATACACCATTTCAAAAATTTCTACATGCACAGTTCAGTGACATTGACTACGCTCT
>NW_004443959.1:5177086-5201113 GCF_000243295.1 Trichechus manatus latirostris | reverse complement strand
GAAGTGTCTGTTCATTTCCTTTGCCCATTTTTTAATAGGATTATTTGTCTTTTTGTTGTAGAAGTGTTGGATTTTCTTTTAGATTATGGAGATTAGACCTTTGTCTGACTTGTACTGTCCAAAAATTTTTTCCCAGTTTGTAGGTTCTGTTTTGACCCTTTTGGTGAAGTCTTTTGAAGAGCATAGGTGTTTGATTTTTAGAAGATCCCAGTTATCTAGCTTATCTATTGGGTTTTGTGCATTGACGGTTATGGTTTGTATCCTGTTAATGCCATGTATTAAGGCCTGAGGTGTTGGTCCTATTTTTTCTTCTACGCACTTTGTAGTTTTAGGCTTTATACTCAGGTCTTTGATCCATTTTGAAGTAGGTTTTTTATACGGTGTGAGGTATGGGTCCTGTTTCATTTTTTTGCAAATGGATATCCAGTTTTGCCAGCACCCTTTGTTAAAAAGACTGTCTTTTCCCCTTTTGGTGGACTTTGTTCTTTTTTCTGAGTTTTCCTGAAACTGAGTTGTATCCAAGTGTTTGTCTTCAATTGCACTGATCCTGGCTTCTGCTGTTTCAAATCTGCTTCTCAGCCCTTCTATGACATCGTCCATTTCTGAATCGTGCTGTTTATCTTTGGATTTCTAATTATTGTCTTTGTATAATTTCTGGTTGTGAATTTATTTTGACATTCTGATTCCCTTTTGTATTTCTTTTGGTTTTGGATAGTCCTTGAGAGTTCATTTCCTAGATTGGTATCTGGCTGGTACGATCCTGCATGCTAGGTTCTGCCTGTGAGCCAAAGCGGTTTGTCCTCAGATTGAAGAACTCGCTTTAGTAATTCTTGTACATTTGGTTTGACTTTTACATATTCCCTTAATTTCTGTTTATCTGGAAATCACCTAATTTCATCATCAAATTTGAACCAGAGTTTTGCAGGATGTATTATTCTTGGCTGGCAATTTTTTCCTTTCATGATTTTATATATGTCATCTCATTGCCTTCTTGCCTGAATGGTTTCTGCCAAATAATCTGAGCTTAGACTTATTGTTTCTCCTCTGTATGTGACTTCTTGGTTTTTACAAGCTGCTCTCAGGATTCTTTGTTTGTCTTTGGTTTTGTCGAGTGTGAATATGATATGCCTTGGTGATTTTCTTTTGGGGTCTTTTCTATATGGGGTTCATTGAGCTTCTTGTATGGCCAGCTTTTCATCTTTCATGATATTGGGGAAGTTTTCTGTCAGCAGTTCCTCAATGATCCTCTCTGTGTTTTCTGTTTTCTCCGTCTGTTCTGGAATTCCAATCACTCGCAGTTTTTTGCTTTTGATTGTGTCCCACATAACTCTCAGGGGGGTCTCTTCATTTTTCAGTACTATCGGCTCCTGATCATATGCTAACTCTTGAAATGGTTGAACAGTGACCTATTCTTTTTGCATAATGACTGTGTATTCCTTCCACCTTCTTTTGATGCTTCCTGCGTCATGTAATAATTTTTCCCATAGAATCCTTCACTATTGTAACTTAAGGCTCAAATTTTTCTTCAGTTCTTTCGGCTTGAGAAATATTGAGCATGTTCTTCCCTTTTGGTTTCCTATCTCCAGCTCTTTGCACATGTCATTATAATACTTTACTTTGTCTTCTCGAGCTGCCCTTTGAAATCTTCTGTTCAGTTCTTTTACTTCATCATTTCTTCCTTTTGCTTTAGCTACTCAATGTTTAAGAGCAAGTTTCAGAATTTTTTCTGACATCCATTTTGTTTTTTTTTTTTTTTTCTTTCCTGTCTTTTTAATGACCTCTTGCTTTCTTCATGTATGATGTCCTTGATGTCATTCCACAACTCATCTGGTCTTCGGTCATTAGTGTTCAACTCATCAAATCTATTCTTGAGATGGTCTCTAAATTCAGGTGGGATATACTCAAGGTCATACTTTGGCTCTCGTGGACTTGTTCTAATTTTCTTCAGTTTCAGCTTGAACTTGCATATGAGCAATTGATGGTCTGTTCTGCAGTCGGCCCCTGGCCTTGTTCTGACTGATGATACTGAGTTTTTCCATCCTCTCTTTCCACAGATGTAGTCGATTTGATTCCTGTGTATTCCATCTGGCTAGGTCCATTGGTATAGTTACTGTTTATGTTGGTGAAAAAGGTATTTGCAATGAAGAAGTTTATCATGCTATCTCTGGTATCTTTCTATCACCCAGGGCGTATTTTCCAACTACTGATCCTTCTTCTTTGTTTCTAACTTTTGCATTCCAATCACCCGTAATTATCAATACATCCTGATTGCATGTAGGATCAACTTAAGACTGCAGAAGTTGGTAAAAATCTTCAGTTTCTTCATCTTTGGCCTCAGTGGTTGTGCGTAAATTTGTATAATAGTCATATTAACTGGTCTTCCTTGTAGGCGTATGGACATTATCCTATCACTGACAGGGCTGTACTTCAGGATAGGTCTTGAAATGTTCTCTTTGATGATGAATGCAAAGCCATTCCTCTTCAAGCTGTCGTTCCCAGCATAGTAGACTATATGGTTGTCTGATTCAAAATGGCTGATACCAGTACATTTCAGCTCACTAATGCCTAGGATATCATTTCATTGTTGGTGATTTCCAATTTTCCTAGATTGATACTTCATACATTCCATGTTCCAATTATTAATGGATGTTTGCAGCTGTTTCTTCTCATTTTAAGTCATGCCACATCAGCAAATGAAGGTCCTGAAAGCTTCACTCCATGCACATCAATCAGGTCGACTCTACTTTGAGGAGGCAGCTTTTCTCCATTCATCTTTTGAGCACCTTACAACCTGGGGGCTCATCTTCTAGCACTATATCAAACAGTGTTCTGCTGCTATTCATAAGGTTTTCACTGGCTAATTCTTTTCAGAAGTAGACTGCCAGATCCTTCTTCTTAGTCTGTCTTAATCTGGAAACTCAGCTGAAACCTGTCTGCCATGGGTGACCCTGCTGGTATCTGAACACCAGTGGCATAGCTTCCAGCATCACAGCAACATGCAAGCTCCCACAGTAAGACAAACTGACAGACACGTGGGGGCATCAAGATTTACAGCCTTGGAAACCCTATGGGGCAGTTCTTCTATGTCCTGTAGGGTTGTTATGAGTCAGAATTGAGTAGACGGCAACAGTTTTGGTTTTTTGGTGTGTAGGTAAGTTTGGATGGTTTTATTTTCTAAAGAGCTTCAGAAGACCAAATATGGGGAATAAAAATGAATTTCCCAGGGGATTTCTCAAGCTGATTCAGTGAGATTACCGTATTCCTCAATAACTTTAGGTAATAATAAAAATTGTTGGTAGAAAGTGATTTGAAGCCACCTTCACGATCTTTTCCCCATTTCAAAATAGGTATTTAAAATGCAACATAAATGCCTTTCCAACCATCCTGCTTAATAAGATAGACTTGAATCATTTTACATAACAGCATTGGCTTTAGAAAACTTACTACAGCATAATGTGTTATTTTACACTTAAATGAAATCACTAATACTAGGATGAGTAATGTATGTTTGTGATAGGCTTTTAATGAGGAGTAGGGGGAGGACCGTTTGTGAAATAGATTCCACATATTAGCTCATTCTTTACATACAATGACTCCTTGACTCAGGAATCTTTAAAGCTGAGTACACACAGAAAGGTATAAGCAAATAACAACATCAGCAACAACAGACTTACCTAAGTTCACACTTTGTAATAGATTTTGGAGTAGAATTTAAATTTGCCTGATTAAGGGGCAATGGCTAAAAAAATACATGTTCCAACCTCATTCTATCAGACTCAGATTAAGCCAAGAACTTTTAATTTTAACAATTACTCCAGGCAGTAATAATAATTATTAGTATAATTATAACAGCAGCTAATGTTTATTGAGCATTCAGTGATGTACATTTTCTTATCTAATTTTAAAGCACATTAGACTATGTGTTATTATTCCAAGTTTTAATGCTATTTTTCAGATGAACAAACTGAAGTTTACAGAGTCAACTTAATGACAACTTCATTCAATAAAATACTGAGTATTCATTGAGAAACACCACCCTAGACTTTCTCTAGCCAAGAGCAATCCCAGGTAAAAGACCGACCCAAGCTGGTCTTCTGGAACCAGGGTCATAGAAATGTCAAGAAAAAAACAAATTCAAAGAGGCAATTATGTGTGATATAAAATGTGGTCTCCCCTGCTTTTCTCATCACACTTAGCTTCTTGTGATCGATCCGTATTTACTGGTGCTTGGGTGCTGGATTTAATGTGGCTGGGACAATTCTAGTCTGTCCTACAGGGTTGCTCTGAGTTGGAATTGACTTAATGGCAGGGCTTTTTTTGTTGGTGGTGGGGGGGAATCTCATCTGAGTGACTGGAGTGTTGTGTGTGTGTGTAAATAGTATTGATATATAATTTAAAAGAATTCTTTATTGTAGATGATGCTAGTCCAATAGCCTGGTCATTTCACGGATGGAGAAACACAGACCAAGAGAAGTAAAGTGACTTGTTTTTTTTAAATATAAAATTAGTCATCCACAAAATAGCATCAGAACTCGGGCTCTCTAACTCCTTACGTAGTGTTCCTTCTCTGTGATGGTTAATGTTATCGGTAAACTCGGCCAGGCTATGATTCTCAGTGGTTTGGCAGATGCTGGACTGGTTGCTCTTCCATAATGTAATACAATGTAATCACTTTCCATGATGTGGTCTAATGTGATCAGCCAATCAGTTGAAAGGGGAGTTTCTTTGGGGTGTAGCCAGCTTCCAGTATATAAACGGATTTTCTAACAAAGCTCCCTTTTTCTCTCGACCCTGCACTCTTCTCATTCCCCGACCTCTGGCTCCTGGGACGTAAGCCTGCGGAAGTCTCTGGCCTGCCACCTGACCTGCAGATTTTGAATTCACTGGTCCCCACAATTCTGTGAACTAGTAGAGGTATCCGGCCTACTGCATAAATTACAGATTTGGGACTTGCCATCCACCGTAATTTGTGTAAGCCATTTTCTTGAAGTAAGTCTTTCTATATATATATATATATATATATATATACATACATACATACATATATATATATATACATACATATATATATAATACACATATGAACACACACACACAAACCCGTAGCTGTTGAGTAGATTCTGACTCATAGTGCTCATATACGTGTGTGTGTATGTCTCACTGCTTTTGTTCCTCTAGAAAACCCAGACTAAGACATTCTCTAATCCTTAGAATCAGTGTAATGTTGGATCCTCATGGAGTACTTTTAGAAATTTTTCAAATTCTACTCCAAATTTTGTGTTTCTACAGGAAGAGGATAACATTAGAACAGGATTACATAAAAAGCAGAATAAATCATTTAGCAAATATAAAGTTTTACATGCACAAACCCCATAATTTCCCTAAGGTAATAGATGCTGAATTGCTTCAGCGCTGTAACATTGCTAATAGGAGAGGAACATTAGCTTGTAACTGCTGTGATTTGGAATACCTACATATTATCAGTTTCCAAATATGCTTCTCCTTTTAGTTTCAGATTTTAATTATTAGAATCAATAGCACTGCTAGGGTTGTAAAAGCATTTTGCTCTGATTGTTTCTGAAAATTCCTTCCTTTAATGTTCAAATTAATGAAAGTCAAAACTGTGGTAAAATTGCACAGTTACAGAGGACCCCTGAAACAGTATAATTAGAGTTGGCTTCAAAGAAATTCATAGGAACTTAGCTGACAGAATTCAATTCATAATCCCACGGACATTTAATTTATTCTGTTTTTACTTATGATTCACTCAGAAATAAATATATAACAAGAGTTATTTTCCTCAAAGGCCCAGTTTATAATGAATGTGCCAATGTAAATGAGGTTTGTTTTCTACATTTCTTCACTTCCCTCTGACAGTCACTCCCATTCTTTAATTCATAGCAGAAATTTTATTTTATTTTTTTACCATTTTTTTAATTGTTGTACTTTAAGTGAAAGTTTACAATTCAAGTTAGTCTCTCATACAAAATATATACATACATTGCTACGTGACCCTAGTTGCTCTCCCTATACTCTGACAGCACACTCATCCTTTCCACCCTAGATTTCTCTTGTCTATTCAACCAGCTCCTGACCTTCTCTGCCTTCTCATCTCGCCTCTGGATGGGAGCTACCCATTTGGTCTCATGTATCTACTCTTTACGAATATCATTTTATGTCCCATAGTCCAGTCTAATCTTTGTCTGAAGAGTTTGTCTCGGGAATGGGTTTAGTTTGGGCTAACAGAGAGTCCAGGAGCCACGTCTTCCAGGGCCCCTCTGGCCTCAATCAAACCACTAAGTCTGGTCTTTTTACTAGAATTTGAGTTCCGCACCCCACTTTTCTCCTGCTCCATCAGGGACTCTCTGCTGTGTTCCCTGTCAGGGCAGTCATTGGCTGTAGCCAGGCACCATACAGTTCTTCTGGTCTCAGGCTAATGAAGTCTCTGGTTTATGTGGCCCTTTCTGTCTCTTGGGCTAATACTTGCCTTGTGTCTTTGGTGTTCTTCATTCTCCTTTGCTCCAGGTGGATTGGGAACCAATTGACGCATCTTAGAAGGGCACTCACTAGATTTTAAGACACCAAACGCCACTCATCAAAGTGGGACGCAGAACATTTTCTTAATAAACTTTGTTATGCCAATTGACCTAGACATCCCCTGAAACCATGGTCTTCAGACCCCTGTCCCTGCTACTCTGTCCCTCAAAGTGTATGATTGTATTTGGGAAACTTCTTATCTTTGATTTAGTCCAGTTGTGCTGACTTCCTCTGTAGTGTGTGTTGTCATTGGAGAAATTGAAAGTCACACTCCCTGGACACAAAAATTTGGAATATATTTAGGACACTAGTAAGTACTTCAACTAGGCTAAAATAATGCAAAGTGAGTTTTCCTTTATCTTGTTTTTAAAAATTTCTAATTAAATAATAAAAAATAAAAAGCCATTTTAGGAAATTCTTCTTCTTCCCAGTCACAAATCCCTTCTCTATCACCATCTTAAACAGGTATATGCCTTACAACTAAAAAACTCTATTACTATGAAGGAATCAGGGAAACGATTAAACTTGAAAAATAAATATTTACTATTCTTTGTGCATATGTGGGAAGATAGAAAAAATAATATTTTAGGCAATTCTTATGCCATGAACATTTATAGTCACTTCTCATTTTAACCTACTCTTAATAAAAACATGATGATATAGAATACTTATTAATATTAATGATATTAATACAGCATGCTAATGAGAATAGTTTGTGTAGCAAAAAAATAATAATAAAAGAGAAAGAAAACAAATAGAAGTTATAAGGATTGGAAAGGTAAGAGTATCTGTTGTTATTCCCAAAATATGTTGCTTTCTATATAGCAACTCAAATGAATGAGAGGGCTAAACAATTTCATATATGACAGACATGAAAAAGTAAACTACATTTCTGTTTACCAGCGACAATGATAATATATGTACTTTTTAAAGAATGCTATTTCAAACGGTGGAGCCCTGGTGGTGCAGTGGTTAAGAGCTCAATTGCTAACCAGAAGGTCAGCAGTTTGAACCTACCACCCACTCCTTGGAAATACTATGAGGCAGTTCTACTTTGTCCTAAGGGTCGCTATGAGTCAGAATCGACTCATCAGCAACAGGTTTGAGTTTTTTTGGTTATTTCAAATAGCAGCAAAAAATGAGATCCCTCTAAATAAAAATAACAATGATATGCAAATACTAAGGGTGAAAAATATAAGATTTCACATTATAGTCATTAAAGAAGATCCAAATCAATGGAGAGGCACACTCAGCTCATGCATAGCAGCACCTGATTTCATAAGGATACTAACCCCTCACAAAAAATTATATACGGAATAATTACAATTCCAATAAATTCAATACAAAATTTTGTTTATGAGTGCAAGTGGATATTTACTTGCCAATTAAAACATTTTTTTTCTAGAATAACAAAATGTCGATATTTATTAATATGCTCATAAAGAAAACTATCAAATTTTCCCTGCCAGGTATCAAAACTTATAGTAAAGGTATAATAATTAAGATAATCTGGTTATGTGCAGAGATAGATAACTGAAAATGGGAGAGAATAGAGTACACAGAAGTAGATCCATATTTGATTTTTGACAGATCTTGCATTAAATATCAGTGAGAAATAGAGTAAAACATTTGGTGATATACATGGTGTGATGGATAATATTACATGTCTACTTGGCTAAGTTATGATTCTCATTAGTTTGGCAGACATTGGACTTATTGCTCTTTTAATGGAATGCAATGGAATCACTTCCATGATGAGATCTGATCTAATGTAATCACCTCCGTGGTGAGATCTAATATGAGCAGCCAGTCAGTTGAAAGGGGAGTTTCCTTGGCAGTGTGGCCTGCCTCCAGTATATAAATGTACATTCACGCAAGGCTCATTCTCTCTCTGGATCCTACATCCTATTTGTCATCCTTTGACCTCCAGTTCTTTGGACATGAGCAACAGCCTGCTGCCTGACCTGCCGATTTTGGATTCATCAGCCACTGCAATCGTGTGAGTCAGGAGAAGCCTCCAGCCTGATGCCTGACCCACAGATTTAGGATTTGCCTGCCTTCAAAACTGCATGAGTTATTTTCTTGAGATAAATCTCTCTCTATATATTTATACATATACATGCTTCACTGGTTTTGTTTCTCTAGAGAACCTAGCTTAAGACATTTGATACCGAGAGTGGTTCAAGAGGAACAAAATCGTAAGGATGAGTTTTCTGTATTGGTTCATAAGTCTGGCTAGTCTTAAAGGTGCTTATGAATCTTCCTACAGTAGCAAAGAGGGCACTGCTAATCCAAAGCATGAGGTGGCAATAGAAATTCACAAAATATAGCCACCAGTAGATCAAATATTTGTTAGAGTCAAGACTCTAGGTGATAGCATACTTGATAACTTTCTACAATTTTTTTCAGAATAAAAAATACAAGTAAGCTGGTTTGTTGGTCCTACCTTCACTGGACAAAGTGATGAAAGAAAGAAATGAGCTCAAAGCTTCAGAGTCACAGCTCAAGTGCCATATAAAAGACCTGAACTTTGCCACTTGTGCCCTGAAAGAAAGCCTTATTTCTTGAAGTAACAGAGCTGATACTGCTGAAAACTAAACAAGAGTTTTATCCTAAGAGTGGCTGAATTACAATGCCAATTGAATTCCCAACCTTGAATCATGTCTGAAGTTAAAGTGAGGACATTGATTGGGAAGAAATGGGGTCATGAAACTTGAGATGGGGATATATGGGCAGGTAATTGGGAAGCTGGGGACATTGAGCCCCTAAATTCTGTTGAATTACTCCTGCCGATAGAACCAACCCTCTTACTCTTATCTGAAAAGATTGCTACATCTTTGTCTTCTAAACCACCCTCTCCAGTAAAACCGTTATCCTTTCCACCACCATCTGATGAGATTAACCCAACTTTGTCTAAAGAGCCTTTGAGATATTGCCTGGTGCATCACCTGAGCAGATGCCTTGCAAGACATTGCTGTCTCCAGGACCCATCCTCACCACCCATTTTTGCTTCATGACCTATAACTAGACTTATGTGCCAGCAAGGCCCAAGAAGTGAGATACATAGTGTAACCCAGGAGAGGTACACAACAATCCCAAAGAACCGCATGGTTTTTCTAATATTTACAAACAGAAACATGGGGAATAGGTATGTGAGTGGCTAACAAGGGTGTGAGATAATGGTGCAAGGAACATAAAGTTGGATTAGTTTATCGATATGGGCCAACAAAGCAGAGATTCTTCATTTAATGTTTCAGCTCAAGAAGTTAGAAAATGATTTTATAGTTTATTTGGTTGGTTCATTGAAACATGGATTATGCAGTGGCTTACACTAAATCAAGTTGAATTACCAGATCTGCCTTTGTAACTTTAGAAGAAGATATCCAAAGGCTTAGGGAAATTGCAATGTTAGTGTGGATTTGCCAGGTTGGACCCACAGAACCACCCATGGAGTGCCCAGATGACACAGCTTTTACCACAATTTTGGGGAAAGAATTTGTGAAGGGAGCCCCAGTATCCTTGAAGATTGCTGTGACTGCTATTTTACGTAAGTCAGATTCGACAGTGAGAATTGTTCTAACTGAATTAAGACACCTAACTACAATGAGGTTGATTGGACCCTGTGGTGGTAGGGACTAACTGGTGGCACATAATCACTAAAGACAAAGTGGACATGGTTACTGTAATAGACAGTAAAGTCAAAGCAGTAGTCAGAATAGTCTGACTCATATGGAATTATGGTTGGCTACTTAGTCATGATGTCACTAGGAGTGAAATAGATGGGAAATCTACTAAGTAATTACTTGATCTGTACAACCAAAAGAATTCTAGGTCAAATGAACAGCAGTCTAACTTGAATTGCCAAAATAGAGCATCATGGCCCCTCAATTCCCAGACTTAAGTAAGTTTAAAGACCCACAACTCCTTGAATGAAGGGGAGGCCGGGTCCCACTGAAGGACCCCACTACACTGCCAAAAATTTATACTGTTAATCTTTCTCCCAGCCTTCCCCAAAATGACCTGTGGCCTTTTACTAGAGTGACTGTTCATTGGGAAAAGGAAATAATCAGAATTTTCAGAGATTGCTGGACACTGACTCTAAACTGACACTAAACCCAGGAGACCAAAATGTCACTGTGGCCCATCAGTCAGAGTGGGGGCATATGGGGATCAGGTTATTAATGGAGTCTTAGCGCGGGTCCATTTCACAGTGGGCCCAGTGGGTCCCCGACCCTATCCTGTAGTGATTTCCCCAGTTCCAGAATGCATAATTGGAATAGACACTCAACAACTGGCAGAATTCCCATACTGGATCCCTGACATATGAAGTAAGAGTTATTGAAGTAGGAAAAGCCAAGTGCAAGCCATTAGAACTGCCGCTACTTAAGAAAAACCAAAAGCAATATTGCATTCCTGGAGGTATTGCAGTGATTACTGCCACCATCAAGGGCTTGAAGGATGCAGGGGCGGTGATTCCCACCACATCCCCATTCAACTTGCCTATTTGGCCTGTGCAAAAAACAGATGACAATTATGAGAATGACAATGGATTATCATAAACTTTACAAGGTGGTGACTCCAATTGCAGATGCTGTTCCAGATGTGATTTCATAGCTTGAGCAAATTAATACATATCCTGCTACCTGGTATGCAGCTATTGATCTCGCTAATGCCTTCTTCTCCATACTTGTTTCGAAGGAACACCGGAAGCAGATTGCCTTCATCTGGCAAGGCTAAAAATATACCTTCACTGTCCTACATCAAAGATATATCAACTCTCCAGCGCTATGTCATAATTTAGTCCACAGAGACCTTGATTGCCTTTCCCTTCCATAAGATGTCTGGTCCATTATATTAATGATATTTACTGATTGGACCTAGTAAGCAAGCAGTATCAATGACTCTAGATTTATTGGAAAGACATTTGTGTACTAGAGGATGGGAAATTAACCTGACAAAAATTGAGGTGACTTACACCTCAGTGACATTTCTAGGCATCCAGTGATGTGGGGAACATCGAGATATTCCTTCTGAAGTGAAGGTTAATTTGTTACATCTAGCCCTTCCTATGACTAAGTAGTAGGTACAATGCCGGTGTGCTTCTTTGGATTTTGTAGGTAACATATCCCTCAACTGGTGTGCTACTCGGACCTATTTATCAAGTTACTTAAAAAACCTGCTAGTTTAGAGTGGGGCCAGACCAGGAGGAGGCTCTTCAACAGGTTCAGGCTGCTGTGTAAGCCTCTCTACCACTTAGGCCATATAATAAGGCTGATCCAATGGAGACTGAAGTGTCAGTGGCAGATAGAAGTGCTCTCTGGAGTCTTTGGCAGGCCGCTATTGGTGAATCACAACACATACCGTTAGGATTTTTGATCAAAGCCCTGACATCCTCTGCACGTAACTACTCTCCTTTAGAAAAACAGCTTTTGTCTTGTTACTGGGCCTTAGTAGAGATAAACACTTAACTGTGGGCTATCAAGTCACTATGTGGCCTGAACTGCTCATCATTAACTAGGTGTTGTCTGACCCACGGAGTCATGAAGTCAGACATGCACTCTATCATTAAATGGAAGTGGTATATACAAGATCAGGCTGGAGCAGGAGCTGAAGGCACAAGAAAATTACATGAGGAAGTGGCCCAAATTCCCATGGTCTCCACTCTTGTCACAAAACTTTCCCTCTCCCAGCCTATACCTATAACCTCATGGGGAGTTTCTTATACTCTGTTGACTGAGGAAAAGAAAACTCATACCTGGTTTATAGGTGGTTCGGTGTGATATGCAGGCACCACTCGAAAGTGGACAGCAGCATCACTACAGCCTCTTTCTGGGACCTCCCTGAAGGACAGTAGTGAAGGGACATCCTTCCAGTGGGCAGAACTTCAAGCATTGCACCTGGTTGTTCACTTCTCTTGGAAAGAGAAATGGCCAGATGTGTGACTGTATACTGACTCATTGGCTGTTGCCAATGGTTTAGCTGTATGGTCAGGGACTTTTAAGGAATATGATTGTACAATTGGTGACAAAGAGGTATACTGAAGAAGTATGTGGATAGACGTCTCTGAATGGGTCAAAGAAGTAACGATATTTATGTCTTATGTGAATGCTCACCAAAAGGTGACGTCAGCAGAGGAGAATTTCAACAGTCATGGGGATAGGATGATGTACTCTGCGGAAAACAATCATCCTCTTTTCATCCTCTTTCACCATCCACTCCCATCATTGCCCAATGGGCTCATGAACAAAGTGGCCATGGTGGCAGTGATAGAGGTTATGCATGGGCTCACCAACATGGAATTCCACTCACCAAGGCCAACATGGCTACAGCCACTGCTGAGTGCCCAATCTGCCAACAGCAAAGACCAACACAGAGTCCCTGATATGGCATCACTCCTCAAGGTGATCAGCCAGAAACCTGGTGGCAGGCTAATTACATTGGACTGCATTCATCATGGAAAGGGTAGTGTTTTTTTTCTTACTGGGATAGATATTTACTCTGGATATGGATTTGCCTTCCTTGCACACAATGCTTCTCTCAAAACTACCATCCATGGACTTACACAATGCCTTATCTACTATCATCGTATCTCACACAGCATTGCCTCAGATCAAGGGACTCACTTTACAGCAAATGAAATGTGGCAATGGCCCAAGCTCATGGAATTCACTGATCTCACCATATTCCCCATTGTCCTGAAGCAGCTGGCTTGATGGAAAGTAATGACATTCTAAAGACACAATTATAGCACCAGCTAAGTGACAATACCTTGCAGTTTGGGGCAATGTTTTCCAGGAGGCTGTATGTACTCTAAACCGGCATCCAACATATGATGCTGTTTCTCTCATATCCAGGATTCACAGATCCAGGAATGGAGGTGTGGAATTGAAAGTGACCCCACTCACTATGACTTTTAGTGACCTGCAGAAAAAATTTTTGCTTCCTGTTACCCTAAATATATGCTCTGCAGGTCTAGAGGTCTTAGTTCCAAAGGGAGGAGTGCTCCCACCTGGAGACACAACGGTGATTCCATTGAATTGGAAGTTGAGAATGCCACCTTGCCACTGTGGGCTCCTAATGCCTCTGGATCAACAGACAAAAAGAGGAGTTATCATATTGGCTGATGTGGTCAATCCTGATCACCAAGGTGAAATTAGATTCACATTGCATAATAGAGGGTAAAGAAGAGCATGACTGGAATACGGGAAATCCCTTGGGCGTCTCTTAGTACTACAATGATCCATGATTAAACTCATTGGAAAACTACAGCAACCCAATACCAACAGGAGTATTATGATCCAGAACCTTCAGGAACAAAAGTTTAGTCACCCAACCAGGCAAATAGCCATAACCACCTGAGATACTTGCTGAGGGCAAAGAGAATACGGAATGGGTGGTGGAAAAGGTACTTCTAAATATCAGTTACGAATCAGTTACCACCACATGACCAGTTGCAGAAACAAGGACTATAATTTTTTATGAGTATTTCTCCCTTGTTTTATTATATGTGTATGTGTGCATATATACATACATACGTATACACACACACGTATGTTGTTGTTAGGTGCTGCTGAGTCTAACTCATAGCGACCTTCTGTACAACAGAACGAAACACTGCCCATTTCTGCACCATCCTCACAATCATTGTTATGCTTGAGCACATTTTTGTAGTCATTGTATCAATCCACCACATTTAGGGACTTCCTCTTTTTTGCTGACAGTCTACTTTACCAGGCATGATGTCCTTACCCAGGGATTGGTCCCTGCTGATAACATGTCCAAAGTATGTGAGACGAAGGCTCATCATCCTTGCTTTTAAGGAGTATTCTGGCTATACTTCTTCCAAGACAGATTTGTTCGTTCTTCTGGCAGTCCTTGGTATATTATATATTCTTTGCCAACACAATAATTCAAAGGCGTCAATTCTTCTTTGTTTTCCTTATTCATTGTCTAGCTTTTGCATGCATATGAGACAACTGAAAACACGATGGTTTGGGTCAGGTGCACCTTAGTCCTTAAAGTGATATCTTTGCTTTTTAACACCTTGTTCCCTTCTCTCCCTATCCCATTACTTATAAAATATAAGATGTAACCCTGCTAGTGCATTTCCAGTTGTACATGTTAGTTTTATCATGTTAGGTGCAAGTATCATCATTTCTACCATTTGAGAAGAATGGAAGAAATTATGAAGTCAAAGGACTGAACAGAATATTTCAAAGGGCAGCTCAAGAAGACAAAATAAAGTATTACAGTAAAATGTGCAAATACGTGGAGTTAGAAAACCAAAAGGGAAGAACATGCTAGGCATTCCCCAAGCTGAAAGAACTGAAGAAGAAAGTCAAGTCTCAAGTTTCAGTTTTGAAGGATTCTATGGGGAAAATATTGAACAACGCAGGAAGCATCAAAAGGAGATGGAAAGAATACACAGAGTTACTGTACCAAAAAAGAATTGGTTGATTTTCAAACATTTCAGGAGGTAGCATATGATCAGAAACCAATGCTACTGAAGGAAGAAGTCCAAGTTGCACTGAAGGCATTGGCAAAAAACAAGGCTTTAGGAATTGATGGAATACCAAGTGAGATGTTTCAACAAATGGATGCAGCACTGGAAGTGCTCACTCATCTATGCCAAGAAATTTGGATGACAGCTACCCAGCCAACCAACTGGAAGAGATCCATATTTATGCCTATTCTTAAGCAAGGTGATACAACAGAATGCAGAAATTATCAAACAATATCATTAATATCACACAGAAGTAAAATTTTGCAGAAGATCATTCAAAAGTGGCTGCAGCAGTATATCGACAGTGAACTGTCAGAAAGTCAAGCTGGATTCAGAAGAGGACATGGAACCAGGGATATCGTTGCTGATGTAGACAGATCCTGGCTGAAAGCAGAGAATACCAGAAAGATGTTTACCTGTGTTTTATTGACTACACAAAAGCATTCGACTGTGTGGATCATAACAAAGTTATGGATAACATTGCAAAGAATGGAAATTCCAGAACACTTCACTATGCTTATGTGGAACCTGTACATAGACCAAGACGCAGTCTTTCAAACAAAACAAGTGGATAATGCATGGTTCAAAATCATGAAAGGTGTACATCAGGGTTGTATCCTTTCACCATACTTATTCAATGTGCATGCTGAGCAAATAATCGAAGAAGTTGGACAATACAAAGAAGAACACGATTTTGGATTTATCAACTCCTGCAATCATGTAAGTCAGGAGATGCCTCCAGCCTGATGCCTGACCTGCAGATTTGGGATTTGCCAGTCTCCACAGATGCTTGAGCTATTTCCTTGAGATAAATCTCTCTCATTGTATTTATATATAGATATGTTTCATTGGTTTTGCTTCTCTAGAGAACCCAGGCTAAGACACATGGGAAGAATTAAAATGGATTCTTATCTCATTCCATATACAAAAATAAAATTTAGAAGATTTAAGGACTTAAATACAAAAAACAATGCTTAAAGTAGTTAATATCAGACTATGTATGTATGACCTTGTATTGGAAAACACCTCTTAAGTAAGACATAAAAATAACAAGTATTAAATTAGGCAATAATTGAAAATCAGAAATCTGATACATTAAGATAAAGAACATCTATTTATCAAAAGTCACCGTAAGAAGAGTAAAAATACAGAGTCACGGATTAGGAGGATATATTCTCAAAATGCAAATTTGACAAAACAAAAAGAATACATAATTAAGCTCTCTAAATCAGTAAGTAAAAGAGATGAATTACACAATAGAAAAATCAGCAAGGCTCATGAACAATCATCTCAGACAAGGAAGTAGAAATGCTCAGCAAACATAAATAAAACTTGCAACCTCACAAGCAAGACGTGAAGTCCAATTGAAAACCAAAGTGAGGCATCACTTTACCCTTTCCAGATTACGATATAAAAAATTAACATGCCAGACAATCTAACTTTGACAAGGATGTACACAACTGAGAATACTGATAAAATGATGAGAGTATAGTTCAATCAATAACTTTGGAACAATAATGTAGAATTACCAGGAAAAAATGATTTCTTTCTCAGTGTCCATGGTTGGCACAAATGGTTACATGCTGGGCAGCTGAAAGGTTGGAGGTTTGGGTCCATTGAGATGCATTTTGGAAGAAATGCCTGGTGATCTACTTCTAAAAAATCAGCCACTGAAAACTCTATGAACTACAATTCTACTCTGACACAAACGGTGTCACCATGCAGCAGAATCAACGCGAAAGTAACTTTTTCTTTTTAAATCCAAGACCCCTCAATATGTATTCTATATTGTATATAACTAAAAGAAATTTTTCCACAGGTACACCTGGATACATGTACCAGAAGGTTCAGAGCAGCATTATTCACAGTAGCAATAACAACAAAAAAGTTTGATGACAGAAAAACAGATACAGTATTTTTATGCAAATAACGTGTTTGTTATATGTTTTTGGCATACCACACAACTCCCTTGCATTATTTTCATAAGCACATGATGCCAATATATATATATTTTTTTACTTGTTGCTGTCTTCAATTTTAATTTTTGTTTGTTTGTTTTCTGTCCAATGGATTTAATATTAAATCTTCGTCTTGGTGCCAGCTGACGTGGAGGTTTGGATCCCAGCAGCAGACCCTCGCCAGTCTACCGTCGAGTTTGTAAAGCAGCCCCTCTCCCTGCAGGATTCCTTCCCTGTTATGAAAACTGCTTTCTGCAATGCAGGAAGGAATCACTTTTTCCTCCCTGGAAACAGCCCTTGCCAGGGCTCTGGCCCCAGTCCAGGAAGTGCGCACATCTGTGCACCCCAGGCAGGAGAGGCTACTCAGGCAGGTGAGGCGGGAGTACCACAGCTCAGGCCATTGGAATCTCCCGCCCACGCGGATGCCAAGGGTGGGCGTGAGAGCCGTGGGTGCAGAAGGGGTCGCGCGTCCCATGCTTGGTTGAGATGGGTCCAACTGGCCTCTTGCAGGGCTGTGTCAGTGAGCACCCGCACCCACACCATCCTGCCGCCCAGCTTCACGTGGGGCCAACACTATTGCACGTGGGCGTGCACGTTTAACTGCTTTGTTCGCTATGGGACTGGCCCACGCTCCACGGCACAGCCCTCCACGTAACCCTCTGCCTGTCTCCGGGGAGTGAGGTACCTGGGCGCCTACAGGCTACAAGGAACTCCATCACTTTCAGACCTGGCCTCGAACTGCCTCAGAGCAAAAGCAGTTTCAGTTGTTCATTTTCCCATTACTGGGGGTACTGCCAAAGTCGATCCATAATTTCTTGACCACGGCTTATACCTTTATTATACAAATATGATCAAAAGTAACATTTTCAGACTATTGAATGAGGGTTAATGAGGCTGAAATTTACTTCTGGAAATGTCAGGAGAATGCAGGGTAAATGCATGGGTGCACTATGCGGGAACATTTTTGCGTACTTTCCTCATTTCTGTGTTATACCTGTGTGCACGTTATTTATGTGGGCACACTACTTGCAGAAAAAATATGGTAAATTAACTGAGGTATAGTCAAATAGGGGAATAGTATACAGCAAGGAAAATGAATCAGTCGTGGTATAATGCTTAAGAGCTTGTCTGCTAACCAAAAGGTTGGCAGTTCAAATCCACTAGCTGCGCCTTGAAAACGCTATGGGGGCAGTTCTACTCTGTCCTATAGGGTCGCTATGAGTCAGAATCAACTGACGGCAATCGGTTTGATTTGGTTTGGGTATAGTTTCATAAAAGAACATAGATAAATAATATACAATATTGGGGATAAAAGTTAAATAATTCTGAATAGTGATTTTATTTATATGAAGGCAAAATATATAAAGATGTTGATTAGGAATACATATATTTGTCATCAAATTCCAAGGAAAAATAAGAAAATATTAAGAAGATTTTTCTTTTCTGGGTTGAATAAAGGGTTAGCAGGATTGGATGGAAGCACATAGGAGTATTCAAAGTTTATGTTAATTTTTTATTTCTTAAACTGGGTGATGTGTATATAGGTGTTTGTTTTATTAATATTAAACTGTATGTATCATTATATGTATATTTTAAAAATATAATTTTGTATGCATATTACATTCCATAATCTAAATGGTAAATATAAAATTAAAGGCTTTTTGACCAATGATCTGGAAAGTAAGCTGCTATAGTAGTCCATAAAAAAAAAAAATCACAAAAGCAAAAGGTTATGGTATGATTCCATTTTCATAATGTCCAAAAACAGATAAAACTAAACTATATAAAGTGAAGTATAATTGAAATATTCAGTACAATGATTTTTTTTTTTTTTTTTTTTGTGGGAGAAGAATTATGTCCAGGATTATTATCAAGGGTGCTTTAGATTTGTTGATAATATTTTCTTTCTTACACTCTAGTGGTTACCTGTGAAGGAAGGAAGGGAGGGTGGGAGGAAGGAAGGGAGAAAGAAAGGAAGAAAGGAGGGAGGGAGGGAAGGAGGGAAAGGGAGGGAGGGAGGGAAAAAGGAAGGAAGGGAGGGAGGCAGGGAGTTGGAGAATCACAATTCAGATCCAGGTATTTCTACTCCAAAAATGGTAGTCTGTCTATTTAGATGGCTGAAACTAACCATGTAATAATGAGCAGTTTTCCAAAATTATTGTAGACATAGCACTTCTGCTGATACTCTCCCTCAATAATGTCTCTAATTTACCAGTTTATATTTGAAATTTAATAATCTTGATTAGGTTTAAGCCCTTGTAATCCTGCTTAGTATTGTATCTAATAGTAATGCATCCATATTAATTCTTCCGGTTTAGTTTACGGTTGTAAATTAGAGGTCAGGTTTTAAGATCATGAGGTTGTACACTCCTCATTCTTATTCTACCACTCTCCCAGGCTAAAACTGTTTCACACTGTGTGTAACTGGAAAGGAGTTCTCTTAAATTTCTTCCAAATATCTGGCTGTACAACAAAATAGTAGTGCCGCTGTTTACTGAATTATGGAACTCTGGAGAAAGCCCCAATTCAGAGGAGAAGATTGTTGGCTAGATTTCTGACCCTTGGTCTCGGTTCTCCTGAAGGACATTGTAATAGATTCCATCATTAGCCTTTATTGTCTCTTCCCCCCTCAGGTTGACTATGGGGTCTTGTCAGCCCCTCAGAGTCTCTCAGCACAGGTAACGCCCTAGGAGGAGGAAGTTCTTACACCTTCTGACATGCATTTTAAAGAAACAGTATGTGAAGTGCCAAACAGAAACAATAAAATTGATATTAAATCAGTTCCCATATATGAAGCAATTCCTCTTAATTTCACTGGTTCAGCTACCTACTGGGCTTCTCCTCTTGTGTATTTTCTTCATCTCTAAGTCACCTGCCTCTTTCATTCTTCTTTCACTGTTTGCTGATGACTTCAGACCTGGGCTTCTTACCTCTGGCTTCTTTCCCATTCAATTTATCCAGGAGTTTGCTGCCACATTCACCTTCCTAAAACCTGAAGTAGCAGGTGGACTACTGTTCACTGTTGGTTGGAGGAGCCAAATAATTCAATTTATCTTGCTGAAAACAATTAGGCTTTGCTTTTAAACTCTAACAGCAAATTATCTGCTTTTTGTCTGGGGTCTTAAAAGCTTATGAGCAGCCATCTAAGATACTCCACTGGTGTCACCACATCTGGAGCAAGGGAGAATGAAGAAAATCAAAGAAATATTAGTCTGAAGGACTATTGGACCACACGCACTACAGCCTCCACCAGACTGAGTCCAGCACAACTAGATGGTGCCCGGCTACCACCATCAACTGCTCTGACAGGGATCACAACAGAAGGTCCCGGACAGAGCTGGAGAAAAATGTAGAACAAAATTCTAACTCACCAAAAAAAAAAAAAAAAAGGAAGAAAGAAAGACCACACTTACTGGTCTAACAGAGACTGGAGAAACCTCAAGAGTATGGCCCCTGGACACCCTTTTAGCTTATTAATGAAGTCACTCCTGAGGTTCACCTTTCAGCCAAAGATTAGACAGGCCTAGAAAACAAAACGAACTAAATGGGCACACCAGCCTAAGGGCAAGGACAAGAAGGCAGGAGGGGACAAGAAAGCTGGTAACAGGGAAGCCAAGGTCGAGAAGGGGACAGTATTGACATGTCATGGGGTTGGCAACCAATGTCACAAAACAATATGTGTACTAATTGTTTAATGAGAAGCTTGTTTGTTCTGTAAACCTTCATCTAAAGTACAATAAAAAAAAGAAATAAATCAAAGGGCATAAAAAATATATCTGCTTTTGTCTTAGGTGACTAAGAACATTTCATATTATATTGAACTGTGTTTATCAACTATGAACTATGACAAGTTAACTAATGATACCTATGTTTTTGGTGTATCTACTATCCACAGTGCCTTGCATAATGCCTAACACATAGGGTATGCCAAGTTAGGTTTGGTTAAGAAAATAGGCATATTAATTAATTTGAAGGAATAAACTGATATTTGTCATGTATTGTTTGAGGCATGAATTCATTCAACTACTATTTGTTAAGTGCTTAATATGTGTCAGATATTGGGAAGAGAGAAGTCAGCAAGACAAATCCCTGCCTTTGAGGATATCACATTATTGTAAGGATAAATAATAATTAAATAAGAAAATAAATAAATATATAATGACAAGTAGAGATAAAAGTCATAGAAAATAAAGTAAGACAAAGGGATGTGTACATGGTAATGGGGATGCCATTTTAGATAAGTTGGTCAACACAGACGTCTACGCTTTCTAAGAATATGATGCTTGAGTAGGGATCTGAATGTTGAGAAGTATCTAGAGATGTGAAAATTTGAGGGGAAAGCATTCTAGGCAAAGTAAACAGAAAGTGCAAAGGTCCTGAGGCAGGAACCAGCTTGGAATTTTCAAGAAGCAACAAGACTGAAAATGCGGTTATAGTTGGGGTTATTGAGGTGAAGTTGTATGAGCTGACGTGGAAGACCTGAGTAAGGGCTGGATCACGTTGGGCCTGAAGAGCAAGATAAGAGGGGTTTGGAAGATATGCACCTACTCCTCACTCATCAATATGGTTAGGTTCCAAACTCCAGGCCATTGTCTGGAAAATCAGCGTCTGTGAAATATTAACAATTTCCTGTCCTGGCCTCCCCTCCTCCCTGCCTCAGCCTTCCAAACTGGGCGGCTTCAGCTTCTCTGTACCTGCAGCAGTCTTAGGCTTGCCCTCGCTCTGCTTGCCGGAATCTGAATCCACCCTGTAGGCTGCCAGCAGCCCAACAGCCCAGTTGAGGCTCCGCGATGCACTCAGTTCAGGAAGCAGGGCAGCGCCGGCTGGACAGTGCAGCGGCTGCCTCAGCCAGGGGTCGGTGAGCTCCACAGAGGCAAGCACCGCGACACAGGCACCCTGCTCACAGCCAGGGTTGGCTGGTGCCTGTGTGCAAGGCGAGCTTCGGAAGAGGGTGGAGCATGACTGAGAGAGCATGGAGAAGAGAAGGAAGGCAAGAGTGGAAGGGAGCCAGAGCATTGCGAGCCCCATGGGTCTCAGATTGCGATTAAATACCTTGGGGGCGGTGCCGCTCCTCCCTCTCCGTGCCTTGGATGAGCTGCATGCAGCCAGGGGGTGCAGGATAGCGAGGTGTTAACGCAAAATAGTCCGGTAGTAGATTTTTACTATTGTCGTAAGTGCAGAATGTCAGATAATAAGATAGTGGATAAGTGAGGAGTAGGCGTACTAAGAATGATAAAAATTCTTTAGAGAGTTTCGAGGAGAGGAGTGAGATGCTGATTTATTATCTTGAAAAGTCAATTTTAAATCTTTCTGACTTAGAAAAACATCAGTTTCATATGTTTCACCCTCATATACTTTTGACAAGATCAATCTGGCTGCTGAATGGAGAATGCATGAGGACGTTGTGGAAGTTAGGGAGAGGAGACTCCTAGTAATCTGGTGGAAACCTGGATTAGGATGGAGATAGTCATGATGGTAGGAAATTAACCAATATGGCAGTTCATTTAAAGGTGGGCTGACCTAAGTTGCTGATGGATTAGACTTCTTTCTCTGGCCTAAGTGCACAGATTTAAAAACGTGAAGAATTGTTCTTGGGAGAGGTGCATAAAAAGAAGCACCACAGATACTGGGCAGCACTGAAGGCATACACCCCATCCCACCAGAAATGGCAAAGAAAGAAAGTTGTTCCCTCACAGTTAAACTATAATATAAACACATTTGAAATCAAATCAGTGGTGTCAATAGTTTCTAAATAAAGACATATGTATGGTGGTTCAGTGGTTAAGCACTCACCTGTGAGCCAAAAGATTGGCAGTTCGAACCCACCAGCGACTCAGCAGGAGAAAGATTTGGCGATCTGCTTCGGTAAGGACTACAGCTCTGGAAACCTACGAGGCAGTTCTACTCTGTCCTGTAGGGTCACTGTGAGTTGGAATGACTCAACAGCAATCTGTTTGAAATATACGTATATGTGTATATATATAAACACAAACCAAACCCATTGTCATCGAGTAGATTCCGACTCATAGTGACCCTATAGGACAGAATAGAACTGTCTCACAGGGTTTCCAAGGAGCGCCTGGTAGATTCGAACTGGAGATCTTTTGTTTAGCAGCCATAACTTTTAATCACCAGGCAACCATGGTTTCCATGTGTATATACATATGACTTGGAAAAAAATTACCATAAGTCTAAAAAGTTTATAGCTAGGAACTGGATAAACCAAGAAAATATTGGAGAAAGGAAAATAATCTCAGAGATCCAATTGGCATTGATCTCAAAAAGAATTCAGTCTTGAGATCAATCCTTTCTTACCGTGGTAGAAAAGCTATCATTTCTGTGGAAGATACGTTAAACATTTTTTTCTTTAAGTTTTATTTCTTTTTTTGTTTGTTGTTGTAGTTTAAGTGAAAGTTTACATTTCAAGTTAGTCTCTTACACAAAAATTTATACATACATTTTTATGTGACCCTAACTGCTCTCCCTATGCTGTGACAGCATACTCCTCCTTTCCACCCCTTATTTCCCATGTCCATTCAGCCAGCTCCTAACCCTCTCTGCCTTCTCATCTCACCTCCAGACAGAAGCTGCCCATTTAGTCTGTTGTATCTACTTGAGCTAAGCAGCACACTCTTCACAAGTATCATTTTATGTCCCACAGTCCAGTCCAATCTTTGTCCAAAGAGTTGGCCTCGGAAATTGTTTTAGTTCTGGGCTGATAGAGAATCTGGGGGCCATGCTTTCTGGGATTCCTCCAGTCTCAGTCAGACCATTAAGTCTGGTCTTCATATTAGAATTTGAGTTCTGCACTCCACCTTTCTCCTGCTCCATCAGGGACTTTCTGTTGTGCTCCCTGTCAGGGTGGTCATTGGTGGTAGCTGGGCACCATCTAGCTCTTCTGGTCTCAGGCTGATGGAGTCTCTGGTTTATGTGGCCCTTTCTGTCTCTTGGGATAATACTTTCCTTGTGTCTTTGGTGTTCATTCTCCTTTACTCCAGGTGGTTAGGATCGATTAGTGCATCTTAGATG
>NW_004443959.1:5143418-5176290 GCF_000243295.1 Trichechus manatus latirostris | reverse complement strand
AGGTATGGGTCTTGTTTCAGTTTTTTGCTGATGGATATCCAGTTATGCCAGCACCATTTGTTAAAGAGACTGTCTTTTCCCCAATTAATGAACTTTGGGCCTTTGTCAAATATCAGCTGCTCATAGGTGGATGAATTTATGTCTGGATTCTCAATTCTGTTCACCTGGTCTATGTATCTGTTGTTGTACCAGTACCAGGCTGTTTTGGCTACTGTGGCGGTATAATAGGTTCTAAAATCAGGTAGTGTGAGGTCACCTACTTTGTTCTTCTTCAATAATGCTTTACTTATCCCAGGACTCTTCCTTTTCCATATGAAGTTGGTGATTTGTTTCTCCATCTCATTAAAAAATGCCATTTGAATTTGGATCCGGCTTCCATTGTATCTGTAGATCCCTTTGGGTAGAACTGACATTTTCACAATGTTGAGTCTTCCTATCCATGAGCAAGATGTTTTTCCACTTAGGCAGGTCTCTTTTGGTTTCTTGCAGTAGTGTCTTGTAGTTTTCATTGTGTAGATCTTTTACATCTCTGGTTAGATTTATTCCTAAGTATTTCATCTTCTTGGGAGCTATTGTAAATGATATTGATTTGGTGATTTCCTCTTTGAAGTTCTCTTTGTTGGTGTAAAGGAATACAACTGCTTTTTGTATGTTTATCTTGTATCCTGAAAACTTCTATTAGTTGCAGTAGTTTTCTTGTGGAGTCTTTGGGGTTTTCTGTGTATAAGATCATATCATCTGCAAATAGATATGCTTTGACTTCTTCCCTACCTATTTGGATGCCCTTCATTTCTTTCTCCAGCCTAGTTTCTCTGGCTAGGACCTCGAGCACAATGTTGAATATGAGTGGTGATAAACGGCATCCTTGTCTGGTTCCGGTTCTCAAGGGGAATGCTTTCAAAGTCTCTCCATTTAGGATGATGTTGGCAGTTGGCTTTGTATAAACGCCCTTATTTTGAAGAGTTTCCCTTCTATTCCTGTTTCGTTGAGAGTTTTTATCATGAATGGGTATTGGACTTTGTCAAATGTCTTTTCTGCATCAATTGATAAAATCGTGTGGTTCTTGTCTTTTGTTTTATTTCTGTGATGGATTACGTTGATTGTTTTTCTAATGTTGAACCATCCCTGCATACCTGGTATAAATCCCACTTGAATATGGTGGATTATTTTTTTGATATATTGCTGAATTCTATTGGCTAGAATTTTGTTGAGGATTTTTGCGTCAATGTTCATGAAGGATATTGGTCTGTAATTTTCTACATTAAACATTTTTACCTGAATGTCACAGAATATTTATTGAATCCTGAATTCATGTTCATCCAACAAGCTTCTGATTATTGTGTTGTTGTTAGGTGCTGTTGAGTTGGTTCTGACTCATAGCAACTCTGTGTACAACAGAACAAAACACTGCCAGGTCCTGCACCATCCCCAAAATCTTTGTTATATTTGATACCATTGTAGCAGCCACTATGTCAGTACATCTTGTCCAGGGTCTTCTTCTTTCTTGCTGACCCTCTACTTTAAAAAGCACGATGTCCTTCTCCAAGGACCAATGCCTCCTGATAACATGTCCAAACCACTTGAAATATAGTCTCACCAAGTTTGCTTCTAAGGAGCATTCTGGTTGTACCTCTTCCAAGACAGATTTGGCAGTCAATGGTATATTCAATATTCTTCGTCAATATCATAATTGAAAGTGCCAGTTCTTCTTTGGTCTTTCTTATTCATTGTCCAGCTTTTGCATGCATGTGAAGCATTGAAAACACTATGGCTTGTGCGAGGCACACCTTAGTCTTTAAGGTGACATCTTTGCTTTTCAACACTTTAAAGAGGTCTTCTGCAGAAGAATGGCCCAATGCAATGTCTTTTGATTTCTTGACTGCTGCGTCCACAGGTGTTGATTGCGGATCCAAGTAAAATGAAATCCTTGACAACTTCAATCTTTTCTCCATTTATCATGATGTTGCTAACTGGTACAGTTGTGAGGGTTTTTGTTTTCTTTATGTTAACGTGTAATTCATACTGAAGGCTGTTGTCTAATATTCATCAGTAAGTATTTCAAGTCCTCTTCACTTTCACCAAGCAAGGTTGTGTCATCTGAATAACGCAAGTTTTAATGAGTCTTTCTCCAATGCTGATGCCCTGTTCTTCTTCATATAGTCTAGCTTCTCGGATTATTTGCTCAGCATACAGATTGAATAGGTATGGTGAAAGGATACAATCCTGACACACACCTTTCCTGACTTTAAACCATGCAATATCCCCTTGTTCTGTTTGAATGACTGCCTCTTGATCTATATACAGGTTCCTAATGAGCACAATTAAGTGTTCTGGAATTCCCATTCTTTGAAATGTTATCCATAATTTGTTATGATCCACACAGTAGAATGCCTTTGCATAGTCAATAAATCACAGGTGAACATCTTTCTGGTATTCTCTGCTTTCAGCCAGGATCCATCTGACATCAGCAGTGATATCCCTGGTTCCGTGTCCTCTTCTGAAACAGACTTGAATTTCTGGCAGTTCCGTGTCAATATACTGCTGCAGCCGGTTTTGAAAGATCTTCAGCAAGATTCTACTTGCTTGTGATATTAATGATATTATTCGATAATTTCCCCTTTCAGTTGCATCACCTTTCTTGGGAATAGACATAAATATAAATCTCTTCCAGTCAGTTTGCCAGGTTGCTGTCTTCCAAATTTCTTGGCATAGATGAGTGATTACTTTCACCATCGCATCTGTTTGTTGAAACATCTGAGTTGGTATTCCGTCAATTCCTGGAGCCTTTTTTTTTTTTTTTTACCAATTCCTTCAGTGCCTCTTGGACTTCCTCCTTGGCAGTACCATCAGTTCCTGATCATATGCTACCTCCTGAAATGGTTGAACATCAACCAATTATGTTTGGTATAGTGACTCTATGTATTCCTTCCATCTTCTTTTAATGCTTCCTGCGTAATTCGATAATTTGCCCAGAAAATCCTTCACTATTGCCATTCGAGCTTGAATTTTTTCTTCAGTTTTTTCAGCTTGAGAAATGCTGAGAGTATTCTTCCCTTATGATTTTCTATATCCAGATCTTTGCATGTGTCATTATAACACTTTACTTTTCTTCTTGAACCACCCTTTGAAGTCTTCCGTTCAGTTCTTTTACTTCATCATTTTTTCCTTTTGCTTTAGTTACTCGACATTCAATAGCAAGTTTCAGAGTCTCTTCTTACTTCCATTTCGGTCTTTTCTTTCTTTCCTGTCTTTTTAACGGCTTCTTGCTTTCTTCATGTATGATGTCCTTGATGTTATTCCACAACTCATCGGGTCTTCGGTCATTAGCATTCAAAGTGTCAAATCTATTCTTGAGATTGTCTCTAAATTCAGGTGGGATATACTCAAGGTTGTACTTTGGCTTTCATGGACTTGTTCTAATTTTATTCAGCTTCAATCTGAATTTGCATATGAGCAAGTGATGGTCTGTTCCACAGTCAGACCCTGGCCTTATTCTGACTGATGCTACTGAGCTTCCTCATTGTCTTTTTCCACAGATGTAGTCGATTTGATTCCTGTGTATTCTATCTGGCGAGGTCCATGTGTATAGTCGCCGTTTATGTTGGTGATATAGGTATTTGCAATGAAGAAGTCATTGGTCCTGCAAAATTGTATCATGTGATCTCTGGCATCGTTTCTATCACCAAGGCCATATTTTCCAGCTACCAATCCTTCTTCTTTGTTTCCAACTTTCACATTCCAACTCCAAGTAATTATCAATGCATCTTGATTGCATGTGGTGATCAATTTCAGACTGCAGAATTTGGCAAACTCTTCAGTTTCTTCATCTTTGGCCTTACTTGTTGGTGCATAAATTTGAATAACAGTCATATTAACTGGTCTTCCTTGTCAGTGTATGTATATTATCCTATCACTGACAGCACTGTACTTCAGTATAGATCTTTAAATGCTCTTTTTGATGATGAATGCAAAGCCATTCCTCTTCGAGTTGTCATCCCCAGCATACTAGACCATGGCATTGTCTGATTCAAAATGGCCAATACCAGTCCATTTCAGCTCACTAATGCTTAGGATATTGATGTTTATGCATTCCATTTCATTTTGATGATCTCCAATTTTCCTAGATTTATACTTTGTACATTCCATGTTCCGATTATTAATGGACATTTGCAGCTTTTTACTCTCATTTTGACTCATGCCACACCAACAAGTGAAGGTCCTTAAAGCTTAACTCCCTCCACGTCATTAACGTCAACTCTACTTTGAGGAGGCAGCCCTTCCCCAGTCATCTTTTGAGTGCCTTCCAACCTGAGGGGCTTATCTTCCGGCACCATATTAGACAATGTTCCACTGCTATTCATAAGGTTTTCACTGGCTAATTCTTTTCAGAAGTAGATCATCCGGTCCTTCTTCCTAGTCTGTTTTAGTCTGGAATCTCAGCTGAAACCTGTCCGCCATGTGTGATCCTGCTAGTATTTGAATACCAGTGGCATAGCTTCCAGCATCACAGCAACATGCAAGATCCCACAGTATGACAAAATGACAGACGTGAACCTTCTGATTAAAAATATATAATCCTAATAGATGTTCTTAACCTGGAGTCCATGGACAGGCTTCAGATCACCCTTAAACCAATTGTAATTCTGTGTGTGCAAATGTTCATTTGAATTTGTTAAGAGAAGGTCAGATTTTTTGATGAACTGCCAAACAAGGTCTATGACACCTTAAATATAAGCACCTTGGTCTACGGAGAGAGTGAAGGGAAAGACACAGAGAGAGAGAGAAAGTGAGTATCGGCATGAGAACATCACTAACGGTTTCTAATCCTTATCTTTTCCTCTAAACCTAGATTATCTAGGTCACTTGTTGTTATTGTTGTTAGGTGCCGTCGAGTCGATTCTGACTCATAGAGACCCTACGTACACAGAAGGAAACACTGCCTATTCCTGCGCCATGTTCACAATCGCTGTTATGCTTGAGCCCATTGTTGCAGCCATTGTGTCATTGCATCTCTTGAGGGTCTTCCTCTTTTCTGCTGACCCTGTACTAGGCCACTTAGTATTTTCTTTCTTCCCTCAGCTTCTCCCTTATACTTTTTTTTTTTAATTCAGTTTCAGCTTTATCTATAATTACCTCGACACCTACATCAGAGCTTTTTCACTTGTTGCTGTTACTCCTTGTGTAGTAGTTGCCTTAAACGCTAAAGGCACCTACAGTTTGCATTCCACTCTTGACTGTCTGCAGGAGTCCATGGGCCATCTCCTCCATCCCCAAGTCACCTCTATCCTCAGGCTTCCTCTGAAATAGATGAAAATGCGTGATGTAATACGGGGGTGTGTGCTTGAGAAAGCAGAAGCATATGTTATGTTTCTTCCCCCGTTTCCAGTGTTAAAACTAGAACAGACCTGTGCACTTTTGACTATAATTACACTTTCTAGTAAACAATTTATTGAATACCTAATTTGTGTCAGGCAAATTCATAGGTTGTCTCATTTAATTCTCGCAACAACATTGGGCCAAAGAAGACTCCAAGGTGCAGAGAAATTTGCTTGAACTTACTACAATTAGCACTTCTCATTTATTAAAGGCAAGAGCTAATACTAGGAAACTTATGAAATTATTACACTAAATTTCTAAAACAGCACTTGAAATTTGGGATTATTATCCTTATTAGCAGTCCCTAGGTGGCATTAATTATAATACCAAACCTCTGTGTGTTAGAAAGGAGCCTGAATGGTGCAGTGGTTAAGAGCTTGGCTGCCAACCGAAAGCTTGGCAGTTTGAACCCACCAGCCACTTCTCCAGAGAAAAACGTGGCAGTCTGCTTCTGCAAAGATTTACAGCCTTGGAAACCCTATGGGGCAGTTCTACTCTGTTCTATAGGGTCACTATGAGTCAGAATCAACTTGACAGCAATGGTTTTGGTTTTGGTTTTTTTGGTGGCACAAACAGTTAATTGTCCTAATACTAAACAGAAGGTTGTCGGTTCCAATCTACCAAGAGACACCTCAGAAGAAAGGCCTGCTTATCTGCTTTCGAAAGGTCACAACCTTAAAAATTGTATGGAGTGCAGTTCTACTTTGCAACACATGGGACTGAGTCAGAATGCTACTTGACCACAACTGGTACTGGAATCCTTATCACAAATAAGGAAATAAATAACCAGAGAAAGTAAATAAATTATCTAAGCCTAGCTAAGTGATAGCAGAGGGAAACTGAGGTCTTTGTAATCCTAAATATGTTCTCTTTCTCCTACAAATAAGACCTAGCCTCTTTGACCTTCTGTAGAAGTCCACATGCCATCTCCTTCATCCCCAAAGTCAACTCTACCCTGAGGCTTCCTCTGAAATCAATGAAAATTCAATGTTCTTTCTGTTAATAATAATAATTTCCCCTTAATAATGTAAACATCACACTTTACACTTTAAAGCCACATACTCATACACATTAGGTCATTGAAGTGTTAAAATCTTGTAGATAGAGAAACTGAAGTTAACACAGCCTAAAAAATACAGAGATGATAATAGAAAAAAATCATCTACTATTCAACCAAAAGCTCTTATATAATATAGCAGTGTTTTCATCTGATGAAGTAAAAAAGAAAGAAAAGAAAAAAGAAACTTAGATTAATAAAATACAGTTTGAAGGCTATTTTTAAGATGCATTCTGGGCAAGTTTTAAAGCTTGCCATCGCTTTTTTCCTAAGTAAAAACAAAAACAATTGATGGAGCCTTTTTTTTCCTTCAGAGCATCTCTCAGCAAATTTTTCCCATGCTACTTCACATCTGGCTTTTCTTCTCACAGCTATTTCCAGTAGTAAAAATAGCTGAAGAGAAATAACACTAAGAGAACAGCAAGAATTGAAGATTGTAAATATGCTCTGTAATTTATTTTCAGTCTATGGTATCCTATTTAACAATAGACATTGTAGAAAGAGTCTTACCTCGATGTGGAAAGATTGTGCAAACTTTCAGAACAATGGTTGCCTGAAATAAAAATCACATGCGTGTACTTGGTTAAACAATAGCCATGGAGCTTAAAAACTCCTGGAAAGGTGGGTGAATACTTTAGCAGTCAGTCATTTACTCATGAAAATTGCTATAGTGGTTTACTAATGCTGCTGTAACAAATCACTATAAACCTGGTAGGTTAAAATAGTACAGATTTACTATCTTATTATTCTGTAGGTCAGAAGTATGACATGGGCCACATTGAACTAAAATCAAGTTATTGGTGAGGTTGAATTCCTTTTTGGAGGCTCTAAGGGAAAAAAAAATCTGTTTCCTTGCTTTTTCGAGCCTCTGCAAGTTGTGTACATTCTTTAGCTGATGTCCTTCTTCCTTTGTCTTCAAAGCCAGTAACAGCTGATTGAGTTCTTCTCAAATCTCTCTCTCTGAGATCTTATCTCTCTTTCTCACACATCATAACATTTGCTCCGCTCTTCCACTTTTAAGAATCTTTGTAATTACTTTGGGCCCACCCAGAGAATCCAGAAAGATCTCCCTATTTTAAAACCAACTGGTTAGAAACCTTAATTTCATCACAACTTTTAACCTTCCTTTACCTTTGACAATACATAGTCACAGGTTCCAGGCATTAAAATGTGGGAGTGGGTAGAATAATGAAATTTTAAATAGCAAAGTCACACAGCCTTTTCAAAAAAGTACTATTTGAGCAAAAACTTGGCATTAGGGAAGTTGGTAAAGTGGATATCTGAGGGAAGAGCCTTTTGTGATAGAAATATGGAAGGTGGAATCTGATAATGAAGACTACACTTGGGTATCACTAGCTAGCTTTTGACTGAGTTCTCCATTTTACATTCAAATTATTAGACCTTGCATGACTGATGAAGAGTACAAGACTTGGAAGATGGAGAAGTGTGAAAGATATCTAGGATCAACTTGAAAAAGAAAAGGTGTTTAGAGGTCTTAAGGAAAACAGCAGACAAGTGAGGCCAGAGGGCAGCAGCAGAAGGAGCAGAGTTTTGAGCTGAAGGGGGATCATATAGACAGCCAACCAAGCCAGCCCCAAACAAAGACTGGTCTGGATCCTATCTAGACCATAGCTGGAAGTCTGGACAGGTTTTCTCATAACACCAATTCTCTACAGGAGAGAAGCCAGAAATATTGAAAACCCACCTCCTCTTTTTCACTATATCTTTATTAAAACATGCATCTACAATTACCCTAATGTTTCCTCACCTCTCATCTACATCTGTACTCATTAGATGCAAATCTTTCATGTTCCAAGCTGAAGGTGATCTTTCTCATACCTAATGCTACTAACATCTCTCACCATTTGAGAAAATGTCAGTGGCTCCAAATTGCTCTCTGAATTTAGTGCAACCTCTGTGATATTGCTTTCAAGTACATCCATGATCTAGCATCAGTCAACAACTTGTATGTTATCTCCACTAACATTGTATTGTATTTTACTCTTCAATCTTATCAAACTATGGGTTTTCAAACTACACCACACCTTTCACCCATGTGTGGCTTTGCAGCTCCCATTTTCCTCATCTATCTAATCGCTTTGCCATTTCAACATCTAGTTGAAATGTGACTTCTTCTAGGGAGTCATTCCTCATCACCTCAGACACAATTATTATTATCTCCAACATCAGTATGCTTTTATCTCTATTATAAACACACTTTGCTACTATAAGGTCCTCCCAGGCAGGGGCCATATTGTATTCATTTTTATATCCTTCTAACATCTAGCACAGACTCTTACACAGAGGCAGATGACAATAAAAGTTTTTTTTTTTAATAAATAAATGAAAGAATACATGATGAATACAAGTAGAATATTATATTTATTCCAAATCTGAAATTAAGTGCAATATAAATAATAATAGTAAGTAAAAATATTCTGTTTATTTTGACAAATTATTCAGTCAAGTTTTAATCCCTGTCTTATTCTAAATTAATTTACATCTATTTTTAAGGAAATTGAGGAAACTATATTGAATATGTTCTATTGAACTTACATCCTTGTAAATTTGTCAAAATAAATCGTATTTAAATAATCTGATATATAATTACACACTGCCTTTTTATCAATTCTTATTTAATTAACTAAGTTGTTTTAAGCAAATTGTTGTCTTTCCTGTCTTAGGTTCTTATTTGTGCTGTAAATTAAAAGATATGTAGAGATTTAAAACAAAAACAAATATATCTGATAAAACAGTAATTTTATTTTTATAGTAATCAAGGAAAGAGGAAGGACAATAACTACCGATTATTGAGCACTTATCATATTTCAATTAGTATGGCAAGCCTTTTATAGTTAATATTCATAATCTTCCAATTTTTATTATATTTGACATTATTTATCTATTTCAAAAATGCATAAATTGAAGCTGAGCAAGTTCAAATTACAAGATGACATAGCTTCTATGAGGCAAAATAAGCTTTCTAGTCAGGTAGTCTGACTATAAAGGCCATGATGTTTTTTCTCATTTCTTGAGCATCTCAGAGGGTCCACTTCAGCAGGGCACTGCGATGTCCAGAAGTGTAGGCTTTTCCACCTTTCCTACCCTAAATGTATTCTTTATGGTCTTTTGGCCAGCTAGTTACAAGAACTACCATAGACAGAACTGAAATCAGGGCTGTTGAAACTACTTTTTGAATGCATACTAGCAGGAAAATGGACCAGTTGCTCATTTTTCCTAGATTAGCTGTAAAATTGCTTTTAAATCTCAAGGATGGCTATCATGAATGATGTACTTGCAATGAAATCTATTATAACGCAGTAGAATTTTAATGAGTGGCATTCTCTTAATAGATTGATGTTTTATAAACTGAAATTATTTTAAATTTTCTGTTAATTTCAATGATGAAGTACACATAGAATGTACAGCTGGGAAGTACTTTAAAGTCTAGGAGCTTGTTCAGCAGATGAAAGGACAATGGGCCCGAGGAGAAATGGCCTGCCCAAGGTCAATGAGCTTGCCACTGTCCAGGCAGGACTCAGAGCCATTCATCTTCCCTCCATGATACACGACTCATCTTCCCCCTATAGTCCTGCCAAAAAGCAATCACTTATCTAAAACTAGTTTAATCCCTAGCTGCTCTCATTAATTCCCTTAATGACTTAAGTAGTGTGTCACAAATTCATGCTGGTTTACAAATCTTCAGCAAGCAGGGATTCTCATACCAGTTTTCTGCCTGCATCCAATTTCAGGGATTTGCATTTCCTGCCCCTCCCTCTAAAGACAGACCAAGAAATTAGTTTAAACTTTGAGTCATCTAGAATCATTAATTTTACACTTCTACACATTAATTCCCAAGTCTATTTCTCCCTTGGTACCTTCTCTACCATGGCATATTTACAAAATGTATGTTTTTTCTTCTTCCTTTTGTTTTACTTATACATATCAATTAATGTAATATATTTCCATTTTGTAATTTTTCAAAATGTGTTCCTGAACTGTTTATTTATCACTGGTCTCAAATTTGTCTTTTCTCATTTCCATTTGTTATTTCAGTATTCTTCACATGATATAACAGCCAAGAGTATGGAATCTGGGGACAAATCCCTGGGCTTCTCTCCTGAATTCAGCAGAGGCTAGCTAGCTTTGAGATCTTAATGAATTATTTGACGTTTCTTTGTTTAATTTCTCTCATAGTTGAAATGATGTTAGTACCTACCTTATCAAGTTCTGGTGGAGATTAATAAGAAACCTATATACAGTGATAAGCACAATGCATGCTATTTTATAAAAACTCAGTAATTATAGATAAATTATTATTATTAAATTAATTAACTTGACTTAAACTTTTTCTTTAATTATCACTAGTAGATCAGTTTTTAAAGAATAATATTTAATCATGTGTGCAATAATAATAATTGAATGACCATTCTGGTTATTACTGGAAAAAATTAATAAAACATCTTAAAATGTAAAGAAAATGGGAGACTTCAGCATGTGATCCTGATGAAGTGACTAGTATAATATTTATCTACCCGCCATAAAAAGTATAGAACTAGACACAATATACGAGGCAATTATTTTCATTCAATGGATGACAGCTAACATAAGACCATGATCCTTGCAAGAATGGGGACACACAGATGAGCCCCATATTTGTCCAGGATCTCTGACTCAGGGTACTTTGCTTATTGACACATGGAAGTAGAGCCCAAGGGAAGCAAGCATTCTAGAGATCAGACAGCTAAAGTGGCTGGGGTTGGTAGGGAAGAGTACAAGATAATAGAGAGCTGCCAGAGGAGCTTCCAGAAGTCTGTGACAATCAAGAATTAAAGAGGAAAGAATGCTGGCTTTGGAGTCAGTTTACCACAAGTTGTTGGCTGAGAGTTGGTCTATACATGCCCAGTCTGAGAATCTGTAAGGCCATAAGCATGTCTGCTGTTGGACTAAGGGAGGAAAGGAGACATCAGAAGTCAAGAAAAACTGACAGACATTGGATTTTTAAGTCAGCCAAGTAAAAATACCACTTTGGGAACCCCAGACATTCAGTTAAGATCTCAGAAAGGTCAAGTCTTACTAATAAAGACTATGTTTTGTAGTTAGGGACATGCCCTCAAGCTAGGGAGAAAAAAAAAAAAAAAAAAAAAACTCACCATAACCACAAATAAAAACAAGCCTGGTAGGAACAAAAGTTTCTGTAAATAATTCAAACAGCTGCAAGAACAAAATTCAACACCCATTATGGGTAGACATCATAATCTAGTCTCCCTACAATGTCCAAAAAAATAAAGAATAAAGGTAATGATAATAACAGATCTTGAGATGAATCACACATCAGAGATAGCAGACAAAGACTATAAAGAAGCTATTATAAATATCTTAAAGGGCTAGAGAGAGAATATGGATTATAATGAGTAAAGAGATGGAGAACCTCATTAGAGAGATGGAAACTATAAAGTAAGGACCAAATGGAAATTCTAGAACTAAAAGCTAAAGTATCTGAATTAAAAAAAAAAAAAATCAATGTATGAACTTAACAGCAGATTGGAAATGGCAAAAGTTTGTGATTTAAACACAGGTCAGTAGAAATTATTTTATGGGAAGTTAAAATGTTAAAATAAAAAACAATTTGAGACAAATGAACAATAACTCATTGGACAATACAGAGGGGGATAACATACATTTAATTGTTGTCAAAGGAGAAGAAAGAGAGAATGGAGCAAAAAAAAACTTGACAAAATAATGTTCACGGTTTTTCAATATGTCATCGAACTTAACCCTACAGATTTAGCAGAAACAATGAACCTCAAATAAGGTAAATGTAAAGAAGACCACATCTCTAACATTTAAGAACATCGTGGACAAATTGATAAAAACAAGGGATAAAGTGGAAAGTCTTAAAAAACCCAAAATATGTATTACATTTAAGGGAGAAACAACTTAAATTATGGCTGACTATGTATAAAAAATAAAAGTAGACAGAAGACTATGGAACGACTTCATTAATGTGCTGGAGGGTATGGTTAGCTGTTAACCAGAAATTTACATCTAGTGAAGTATCCTTCAAAATTGAAGGTGAAATAAATAGATTTTTAAATAAAGAAACGCTGAGAAAATTTAACAAATTACCTGTTCTATGAAAAATGCTAATGAAACTACTTCAGGCTGAAGGAAAATGACGGCTTATAAAAAATTGAATTTACAGAAAGGAAAGATGATCCCTTGAAATAACATGTGATTTAATACAAAATATAATTTTTTCTCTTTATTTCTTTAAAAGAAAGCTGACTATTTAAAACAAAACAAAGATAATTATAACAGCATTATAATGTGGAGTCCACACAGATTTTGATATAAAATATATGACGTAACCCAAAGGATAAGGTGGTAAATTAAAATGATTTTTTTTTTGTCTGCAACATGCTTAAATTTTATCTGAAGTTGTAAACTTTATCTTTTAAGTACATTGTGCTAAATTAAGATACATATTATAATCCCTGGAAGAAACACTTAAAACATAATGCAAATAGATATAACCAAAAACTAATGGTATAATAACAATATAACACTAAAAATTATTTGCTTAACAGCAAAGTATTCTTGAAAAAAGGAACAAAGAAACAAAAAAGTTATATTAATAGAATACAAACACAAACTAGCATAATTACAATAAATATAAGTGGTCTAAGGACTCCAGTTGATTGTCAGACTGGTTAAAAAAGCAAAATCAAACATAAGTAGAAAGGCACAAACAGGATCAAAGCTAAAGGATGGAAGTGGAGAGTAAGCATAAGTGAGCAGCAGGGAGTGGAACATTTAAAATGAGGATTTTTCTCCAATTCATCAAGGCTGGTCTGGGGTAAGAGATTTTTTGTTGGGTTTTGGTGATAATGAGGAGGGGGAAGTATCACATGTGGACAAGAGCCCTTTGAGGAAGTCTTGCTGAACTTCCTCTTGAAAAGTCAGAGAGCAGACTGATTCTGGAAGCAGGCAGGGCAGGAGAATTTGGGAGGCTTTGATTAAGTAGATTCTTAGTAACACACTAAGGGCAGTGTGAGTTCATGACACATTAGGCAGTCTTTAGACTTCTCAGAACCAGGAGAGGGGCTCTTCCTGCCACATTTTTAGGCTATTCACATTTCTAAATGAATGAAAAGGCTGAGTTTAGACTCTGGAATTCAGAATAGCAATAATTAGAAGATCCTATTCATCCTGGAAACTGTATGTAGAAGTTTCTAAAGACTAACAAAATATAGGGAAGGTTTTTTTTTTTTTTTTTTAAAGTAGTAGGGTAGAGAGGAAAACAAAGAAACTTCATTATTTTCCTATTTGTCATGAAAAACCAGGGTTTAATATGGAGTAAGGAGCCCTGGAGGTTCAGTGGTGAAAGGTTCGGTTGCTAACCAAAATGTCAGCAGTTCAAACCCACCAACCACTCTGTCTGAGAAAGATGTGGCAATCTGCTTCAATAAAGATTAGAGCCTTGGAAACCCTATGGGGCAGTTCTGCCCTGTCCTGTAGGGTCATTATGAGTCAGAATCAACTCGACAACTTTTTTTTTTTTTTTTTTAAATGGAGTACAACATTTGAGTATGTGCAAGTGGGCGACTCTGGTGATTTTTTTTTTTTTTTTTTACCTACCTGGTTTTATCAGAATAGTACTTTAAACTTTGAAAAGGAAATCAGGCAAACAATACAAATTATAATAGCCTCTAAAAAGATAAAATACTTAGGAATAACTCTAACCAGGGATGTAAAAGACCTATACGAGGAAAAGCACAAAACACTATTGCAAGAAACCAAAAGAGATGTACATAATTGGAAAAACATACCATGCTCATGGATAAGAAGACTCAACACTGTAAAAATGACATTTCTACACAAAGCAATCAACAGACATAATGCAATGTCAATCCAAATACCAACAGAATTTTTTAACAAGATGGAAAAACTAATCACCAACTTTATATGGAAAGGAAAGAGGGCCCATATAAGCAAAACACTATTGAAGAAAAAGAGCAAAGTAGGAGAGCTGAAACTACCTGACCTCAGAACCTACTATACAGTCATGATAGTCAAAACAGCCTACTACTGGTACAATGACAGACATATAGAACAATGGAACAGAATCGATAACCCATATGTACATCCATCCACCTATATAGTCAGCTGATCTTTGACAAAGGACCAAAGTCCATTAAATGGGGGAAAAGACAATCTTTTTAACAAATAGTGCTGGCAAAACTGGATGTTCATCTGTAAAAAAAATGAAACAGGACCCATACCTCACACCACACACAAAAACTAACTCAAAATGGAACAAAGACATAAATAAGCCTAAAATGGTAAAGATCATGGAAGAAAAAATAGGGACAATGCTAGAGGCCCTAACAAGTGGCATAAATACAATACAAACCATAACTAACAATGCACAAACACAAGAAGATAAACTAGATAACTGGGAGATCCTAAAAATTAAATATTTATGCTCATCAAAAGACTTCACCAAAAGAGTAAAAAGAGAAGCTACAGACTGGGAAAAAAAAAAAAAAAAAAAATGGCTATGACATATCCGACAAGGATCTAATCTTTAAAATCTATGAAAGACTTTAAGACTTCAACAAAAAAAGACAAATAATCCCAATTAAAAAATGGGCAAAAGATATGAACAGACACTTCTCCAAAGAAGACATTCAGGCAGATAACAGACACGTGAGGAAATGCTCTTGATCATTAGCCATTAGAGAAATGCAAATCAAAACTACAATGACATACCATCTCACCCTGACATTACTGGCATTATTTAAAAAAAAAAAAACAAAAACAGAAAATAACAAATGGTAGACAGGTTGTGGGGAGATTGGAACTCATGCATTGCTGGTGGGAGTGGAAAATGGTACAACAACTATGGAAAATGATATGGCACTTCCTTAAAAAGCTAAAAATAGAAATATCATATGATCCAGAAATCCCACTCCTAGAAATATATCCTAGAGAAATAAGATCCATCACATGAATAGACATATGCACACCCATGTTCATTGCAGCATTATTCACAATAGCAAAAAGATGGAAAGAATCTAAGTGCCCATCAATAGATGAATGGATAAAAAAATTATGGTACATACACACAATGGAATACTATGCAATGATAAAAAACGATGAATCTGTGAAACATCTCACAACATGAATGAATTTGAAGGGCATTATGTTGAGTGAAATATGTCAATCACAAAAGGACAAATATTGTATGAGACCAAACAGAAAAAAAAAAGACAATCTTTGATGGTTATCAGGGAGGGAAGAGGGGTGAAGGGGAAATCACTAACTAGATAGTAGACAAGTTGTAACTTTGGTAAAGGGAAAGACAACACACAATATAGGGGAAGTCAGCACAACTTGACCAAAGCATAGTTATAGAAGCTTCCCAGACACATCCATACACTCTGAGGGACCAAGTTATTGGGGCTAAGGGCTGGGGACCATAGTCTCGGGGAACATCTATGTAACGGCATAACATAGTTCATGAAGAAAATGTTCTACATCCTACTTTGGTGAGTAGCGTCTAGGATCCTAAAATCTTGTGATTGGCCGTTTAAGATACATCTATTGGTCCCATTCCATCAGGAGCAAAGGAGAATGAATGAAACCAAAGACACAAGGAAAATATTAGTCCAAAGGACTAATGACCCACTTGAACCATAGCTTCCACCAGCCTGAGCCCAGGAGAACTAGATAGTGCCTGGCTACCACCACCAACTGCTCTCAGAGGGATCACAATATAGGGCTCCGGACAAAGAGGGTGAAAAATGTAGAACCAAAAGCACCAAAACCAAACAAACACACACCAGATTTACTAGTCTGAGAGAGACTGGAGGAACTCTCTAGACTGTGGCCCCCAGACACCCTGCTAACTCAGAATTGAAGCCACTGCCTAAGTCTACCTTTCAGCCAAAGATTAGACAGGCCTATAAAACAAACAATAGCACACATGAAGAAGGTGCTTCTTAGTTCAATAAAGTATAGGAGGCCAAATGAACAACTTCTGTCCAAAAGCAAAGATGAGAAGGCAGGAAGGCACAGGAAAACTGGACAAGTGGACAAAGGGAACCTGTTGTGGAAAGGGGGAGAAAGCTGACACACTGTGGAGATTGCGACCAATGTCACGAAACAATTCGTGTGTAAATTTTTGAATGATAAACTAATTTGCACTGTAAACTTTCACCTAAAGCACAATAAAATTAAAAAAAGAAAAGAGTAGTACTTTATATAATAACTTAAGAGCTTCAGGATATGGAAACCTTCATATTTTTCCTCTTACATAAATAAAGTGGGCAACTCCATAACTTTCACCAACCAGTACTGTTTTTTGCTTATCTGACTATTTTCTGGAAATGTCTTCTTAATTTTTGTATTTTGGCAGTAATTTCTGAAAGTAGCAATGTTGTAGCCTACAGAAAGTTCCTTTTCAGTTCTTGTCACATTCCTCAACTCAGGCAACATTACACACTGACTAGGGTCTCTGATCTTATTACAGCATTTTCCCCTGTGCTCACGGGAAGAATGAATGATGACATTTTCAAATTCTGTTTCTCTAATGAACACTATCCCTTGATATTAACAAGATGTGGTGGTGCATGGTTTTGGTTGATGAACCAAAATGATTTGTTATCACTGTCATTATGGAATGTGACACAGTGATGTGAGGCTATTAAGCTTAATCAGATAAGAATACTTAACACCTTCAATACCTAATTGATGTAAGAGCAATCATCATCATTCTGGGTCTTACCATCCAGTCAAGATATGTTTTAGCTCATCTTATTGTTGAACTGTTCTTTTTCCAGAATGACCATTGTGATAAGTACTGACCCATCCCCTGCATAATCCACTAGGAAATAAGTGTGTGTGGGAGGTAGTGTGTGTGGGTAGATGAGGGAAAAAAGGAAGAAGAACTAATAAAATGTGATTTTTTTAAAAAACTAAAGACATTAGGAATCCTTAAGAGTTCTAAGAATTTTTATAAACCTGAATTGTTAATGATTATTAAACACAAATACAGAACAAACATGTACACACACACACACACACATAAATCTCCCTCTTTATATGACTCTGGAAATTAATAAAGATAATTGACAGAATTCAAGCTTTTTTTTTCTATTTTCTCATTAAAAGTAGTTACCCCAAAATATCACACCAGACTTGTGACTTTTTTTATATTAGTTTTTCCAATGTCTTTCTTTAAATTATATAAGTGTTCTGAATTTAGGTGATGCCTTTCATGCACTTAAAAATCTCTATCTCAGAAAGAACATTGTAACTTGATCTTTTTTCAGAGCAAGATAATGCTGCAATGGCATCTCTGTCCCAAATACCTGTATTTATTCACATGTTTTTATAGAATATCAACTTCGTATGAAATGTCCAGTGTTCTCTGTTCAGAATCACTTTTCCTCTAGCTTGCTCCCTTTCTAATGTTTCTTTTCATCCCTTTTGCTTTCAACTCACATTCATCTATTTATGCAAAAAATAATTACCAAGCCTCCACCTAGACCTAGGGATTCATCTTTGGGTATACTAGGGTGAAGAAGTAAAAGTCATTGTTATCATAGATCTACTGGGGATCCATAGATAGAGTGTGTTAGAAGTGTTATGCTAGAGAGTTACATAGTGAAAAATTCAGTTTATTTAATAATAGACTAAATGAGCTCTATTCTTAGATCCCCACTTGCCAACAATAGAATTTTGACACATCTTTTAACTTTTCTGAGTCTTGAGTTATGTTTTTGGTAAAGAGAATAATGTCCAATTCAGAGGATCATTGTGAGGATCAAATTAAAAATATCTATTTAGAAAAGCTAAACAATTATAAGGATTTTTTTTTTAAATTCCAAATGTTAAATGACTAAACAACTGATAAATTCGGAAAAACTTCTTCTAAGTTTGGATATTTATGGGCCTAAGTTACATGGTACATGATTTCCTGCACCAAACGGGTAAATCTTTGAGATGATGAATATATGCATAATACCACTTTGTAATGACTGAAATTTATCAGGTATTATTTGCATGACAGATAGGGAAAGTAACTGGGTTTGTATAGTTTTTAACCTAGTCTTAAGCTAGAAATACATCTTTAATATTTTTCAGCTTTCTAAATTCAGACATAATGACTAAAATTCTTGTGTTTCTGCAATGTGTTATATGCTTTAAAGAATGTTTACTTCCATTAAAACATTTCAACTCATAAATGACTGTGATTTAGGTAGGTAACTTCACCAGCATTGTACAAGTTATATGTCCAATTCAGAGATCAAATGAGTGCCAGAGGCTAACTTGGATTCAGGATCCCTAAATCTAAATCCAATGTTTTTAATATCAGAACATTCTGCCTACCCCTATAGAACAAATGAAAAAATCCCAATAATGTCCACTAGACTCACAGGAATAAGTGATGCTAGTGTCTTATATGGAGCCCTGGTGGCACAGTGATTAAGAGCTTGGCTGCTAACCAAAAGGTTGGCAGTTCAAATCCACCAGCCACTGCTTAGAAACCCTATAGGGAAGTTCTACTCTGTCCTATAGGGTTGCTACGAGTCGGAATCAACTCAGTGGTAATGGGTTTTTGGGTTAGTATCTTATACATCATGCTTGAACATCATGCTTGGTAAAGAGGAGGGTCATCAAAAAAGAGGAAGACCCTTAACTAGATGGATTGACACAGTGGCTGCAACAATGGGCTCAAGCATAACAATGATTGTGAGGATGGCACGGGACTGGATAGTGTTTCATTCTGTTGCACATAGGGTCGCTAAGAGTCGAATCGTCTTGACAGCACCTAAAAACAACGGTGTCTCATAGGACCTTGGTTAAGGGCAGAGAAAACTTAATATAATATGTTATACATATAATATTATCTTGTTTGTTCCTCCCCCCACGCCCCCCCCCCAAACACACACACACAAGGATGATAAATACTATGTCTCTATTGGGGAAATTAAGGCTGAAATAATTCAGATAACTGGCCCAAGTTTCTAAAAGATTCTAGTAATGGCTCAAGTCAGGGTTTGATTCTAGGTCTGATTTATTACCAAACCTGTTATTTCCCTGATTTCATATTATGTGTTCTTTCAATTCAGACAGTTAAAAAGTATGAAAGAAGATGGATATATCAATATCTATGCATAGTTTGCCTCTTTCAATCCCTCTCTAGATGTATTATTTAAATCCCAGCTCCTTCTGACTGAAATATACTCATTTTAAGAAAGTTATCTTCCATAAAGTCAGTTGTATGATGATCAACAGAGCTCATCATACCTATATTTATAAATCTTTAGTATATATACTGAAAGTCTGAAGAGATTAAGAATCATATTCTTTCCTGTATTAGAGAATAGCAAAGAGGAATTAGAATACTTAAGTATAAGTGAGAGAGTGAACACTAGAAAGCAAATTAGTCCCTAGATTAAAATGAAAGATCAGGTATGACCTCTGATTAACCCTTCAATTTTAGCTATTGAATATGGTAATGAGTTATTAAAGTAGGGGCACCAAGGCCTCAATAACCTCCCTTAAAATATAGCCATGATTACTTATATTCAGTTATACAAGTGTAAGGTAATATTTAACTCACTTTTACACATTTAGACACATTAAGAAGTTTCAACTACTCCTTACCCTCTTTGACAAGTTATCCATTATTGAGTGCAATGTTTGGAAATTGTCTTTGAAATGCAGAAATGATTTCAAAATTGACTGCTTAGTTTTGACATAGTGAGAGAGGATAATAGAGACATAACATTCTAGGAGTACCAGGACTAAATAGAAGGTTATACTTCCTTGAATAACTTCATTTAGCTTCAGAGATGGCAAAGATGTATGAACCATAAGGTTAAAGGTTATTTTTTTGTTTTGTTTTTCTGATGGAAAATGATTTCTTAGATATTACTATCACAGTTTTTACCTATTCTCTCTTGTTTGCCGCTATCTAAAAATAAACGAGAGTGATTAAATAACTGGGCATGAAATTTGAATTTCTAAGTATATTACCAGACTTAGGATAAACTTTACCTGATATGACCTTAATTGAATAAAATATTGCCTCATATGTAATCGAAGGCTGGACAATGAATAAGGAAAACAAAAATAATTGACATCTTTGAATTATGATGTTGGTAAAGAATATTGACTATACCATGGACTGCCAGAAGAACGAACAAATCTGCCTTAGAAGAAATACAGCCAGAATGCTCATTAGAAGCGAGGATGGCAAAACTTCGTATTCACGTACTATAGGCATGTTATCAGGAGGGACCAGTCCCTGGAGAAGGACATCATGCTTGGTTAAGTAGAGGGTCATCAAAAAAGAAGACCCTTAATGAGATGGATTGACACAATAGCTGCAACAACAGGCTCAAGCATAACAACAATAGTGAGTATGGCACAGGACAGGGCAGTGTTTTGGTCTTTTTTACATAGGGTTGCTATGAGTTAGAACCTACTTGATGGCACCTAACAAAAAAACAACAACACTTCTAAAAATATTGAACTCTTGTTGCTAATTTAATACTGATGCTCAATATAAAAACTGCCACTATCTCAAATGACCTAAATGCACACATAAAGAAACAGAGAGTGAAAGAACGGAAAAAAAAAAAAAAAAAAAATCCATCAATATGCTGTCTACAAAAGACACAACATAGAAACACAGATGTAAATTTATTAAAAACCAAAGGATGGAAAAAGATATACCAAGCAAACAGCTACCAAAAAAGAGCAGGAGTAGAAATACAAATCTCAGATAAAATAAATTTTAAAACAAAATCTACCATAAAAGACAAAGAAGAGCACTATATTATGATTAAAGGGACGATCCATCATGAAGACATAACCATAATAAACATCTATGCACCCAATGACAGGGATCCAGGGCTCCAAAATGCATAAAATAAACCCTAACAGCACTGAAAAAAGAAATTGACAGTTGCACAATAATAGTTGGAGGCATCAACACACCACTCTCAGTAAAGGATAGAACATCTAGAAAGAAACTCAACAAAGATACAGAAGAGCTAAAGGACATAATCAGCCAACTTGACCTCATAGACATATATAAAACACTCTACCCAACAATGGAAAAATACACATTCTTTTCCAATGCACAAGGAACTTTCTCTAGAATAGACCACATCTTAGGCCACAGAGCAACCCTCAACAAAATCCAAAACACTGAGATACTACAAAATATCTTCTCTGACCACAAGCCATCAAGGTAGAAATTAACAACAGGAAAAGCAAGGAAAAAATCAATTACATGGAAACTGAATAACACCTTGCTTACAAACCACTGGGTAGTAGAAGAAATCAGAGATGGAATAAAAAATTCCTAGAATCAAATGAGAATGAAAACATATCAGACTAAAACCTTTGCCATACAGCAGAGGCAGTCCTCAGAGGACTATTTATAGCAATAGAAGCACACATCAAAAAAGAAGAAAGGGACAAAATCAAAACATTAGCTACGCAACTCAAACAAATAAAAAGAGAACAGCAAAAACAGCCCGCAGCCACCAGAAGAAAGGAAATAATAAAGATCAAAGCAGAAATAAATGAATTAGAGAATAGAAAAACAATAAAAAGAATCAATAAAACCAAAAGTTGGTTCTTTGAAAGGAGCAACAAAATTGACAAATCACTGCCAAAATGACAAGAGAAAAACAGGAGAGGACACAAATAACACATATAAGAAATGAAATGGGGGACATTACAACAGACCCAACTGAGATAAAAAGGACCATAACAGAGTATTATGAAAAACTATACTCCAACAAATTTGAAAATCTAGAGGAAATGGAAAAATTTCTAGAAACACACTACCTACCCAAACTATCACAAATTAATGTTGAAAATCTGAATAAACCCATAAAAAGAGAAGAGATTGAAAAAGTAATTAAAAAAAAAAAAACAAAAAAAAACTCCCAACAAAAAAAAGCTCTGGCCCAGATGGCTTCACTGGAGAATTCTACGAAACATTCAGAGAAGAGCTTATGCCAGTAATACTCAAACTATTTCAGAACATGGAAAGGAAGTGACACTTCCAAATTCACTCTATGAAGCATGCAAAACCCTGATACGAAAACCAGGCAAATACTCCACTGAAAAAAAAAAAAATTACAGACCAATATCTCTCATGAATATAGATGCAAAAACTGTCAACAAAATTCTAGCCCATAAAATTCAGCAGCATATAAAAAAAAATACACCACAACCAAGTAGGATTCATACCATTTATGCAAGGATGGTTCAATATTAGAAAATCAATCAACGTAATCCACCACATAAATAAAAGGAAAGAAAAGAATCACATGATCATCTCAATTGGCACAGAAAAGGCATTTGACAAAGTCCAACACCCATTCCTGATAAAAACTCTCAATCAAATAGGTATAGAAGGGAAATTTCTCAACATAGTAAAGAACATCTATGCAAAACCAACAGCCAACATCATTCTTAATAGAGAGAGGCTGAAAACATTCCCCATGAGAACAGGAACAAGACAAGGATGCCCTTTATCTCCACTCCTATTTAACATTGTGCTGGAAGTTCTAGCTAGAGCGATAAGGCAAGAAAAAGAAATAAAGTGTATCCAAATTGGTAATGAAGAAGTTAAACTGTCCCTGTTTGTGGATGGTATGATGCTACACATAGAAAACCCTAAAAACTCCAAGAGAAAACTACTGAAACTAATAGAAAGATTCAGCAGAGTAGCAGGATACAAGATAAACATGCAAAAATCAGTTGGATTCCTATACACCAATAAAGAGAATGATGAAAAGGAAATCAAGCAAGCAATACCATTTATAATAGCCCCTTAAAATTAAAATAGTTAGGAATAAATCTAACCAGGGATGTAAAAGACCTATACAAAGAAAACTACAAAACACTACTGCAAGAAACACAAAGGGATCTATATAAATGGGAAAACATCACATGCTCATGGATAGGTAGACTCAACATTGTGAAAATGACAATTCTACCCAGAGCAATTTACAAATACAACACAATCCCGATCCAAATACCAACAACATTTTTCAAAGAGCTGGAAAAACTAATCATTAACTTTATATAGAAAGGGAAGAAGCCCAGGATAAGTAAAGCACTATTGAAAAAGAACAATAAAGTAGGAAGACTTGCACTACCTGACCTCAGAACTTAGTATACAGTTATGGTAGTCAAAACAGCATGGTACTGGTTCAGCGACAGATACATAGACTAATGGAACAGAATTGCAAACGCAGATGTAAATCCATTCACCTATGGTCACCTGATCTTCAACAAGGACCCAGAGTCCATCAAATGGGGAAAAGACAGTCTTTTATAACAAATGGTGCTGGCAAAACTGGATGTCCATCTGCAAAAAAATGCAACAGGACCCAAACCTCACACCATGCACAAAAACTAATTCAAAATGGATCAAAGACCTAAATATAAAGCCAAAAACTGTAAAGTTCATAGAAGAAAAAATAGGATCAATGCTAGTGGCCCTAATACACGGCATTAACAGGATACAAACCATAACCAACAACACACAAACTCCGAAAGATAAGCTAGATAACTGGGATCTTCTAAAAATTAAACACTTAATGCTCATCAAAAGACTTCACCGAAAGAGTAAAAAGAGAACCTACAGACTGGGAAAAAAAAATTAGCTATGACAAATCCAACAAACGTCCAATCTCTAAAATCTACAAGAAAATCCAGCACCTCTACAACTAAAAGTTAATCCAGTTAAAAAATGGGCAAAGTAAATGAACAGACACTTCACTAAAGACGACATTCAAGGGGCTAACAGACACATGAGGAAATGCTCGTGATCGCTAGCCATTAGAGAAATGCAAATCAAAACCACAGTGAGATTCCATTTCACCCTGGCATTACTGGCATGAATCAAAAAAACAGGAAATAACAAATGTTGAAGAGGCTGTGGGGAGATCCATATTCTTATGCACTGCTGGTGGGAATGCAAAATGATACAACCATTTTGGAAAATGATATGGTGCTTCCTTAGAAAACTAGAAATAGAAATACCATCTGATCCAGCAATCCCACTCCTAGGAATATACCCTAGAGAAATAAAAGCCATCACAAGAATAGACATATGCATATCCATGTTCATTGTAGGATGTTCACAATAGCAAAAAGATGGTGACAACCTAGATGCCCATCAAGAGATGAATGGATAAACGAACTATGGTACAAACACACAATGGAGTATTATGCAACGAGAAAGAACAATGATGAATCTGCGAAGCATCTCATAACATGGATGAATCTGGAGGGCATTACACTGAGTGAAATAAGTCACTCATGAAAAGACAAATATTGTATGAGACCACTACTGTAAAAACTCATGTAAAGATTTACTCACAAAAAGAAGCAATCTTTGATGCTTATAAGGAAAGGGGTGGGGAGGAGATGGAAAAACACTAAATAGGCAATAGATAAGGGGTAACTTTGGTCAAAGGTAAGACAGTATACAATGCTGGGGAAGCCAGCACAACTTGTATAAGGCAAGGTCATGGAAGCTCCATAGACACATCCAAACTCCCTGAGGGACTGAATTGCTGGGCTGAGGGCTGTGGGGACCATGATCTCGGAGAATATCTCTCTCAATTGGTATAACATAGTTCATAAAGAAAATGTTCTACATTCTACTTGGATGAGTGGTCATCTAAGATACTCCACTGGTCTCACCCCTTCCAGAGGAAGAGAGAATGAAGAAAACTAAAGACATAAGGGAAAGATTAGTCCAAAGGACTAATGGACCACTTCTACCATGGCCTCCACCAGAGTACAACTAGATGGTGCCTGGCTACCACCACCAACTGCTCTACAGAACTGGAGAAAAACATAGAACAAAATTCTAACTCTGTAAAGTCCATAATGTGTGAAGGACTCAGTTTCACTGGTTAAAAGATGCGCCAAATCTGATAGAAGAGAATTTCAAAAGATTGCCATGGCACAGCAATAGGATTTGCTGTAATGGAGTTCATTGACTTCTTTGTGAAATTGATCCATATCCCTGTTAATGACATCCTTGTTGGTGGCTGAATACCTTTTTGGAAGAGTCTATTTTTCATCTTGAAGATTGGTGAACAAGCCAGGGTTTGAGAAGCTCGTGGAGTAAAAATTTGGCTATGTATTTTACGTTTTTCTTTCATTACTTTCCTTCCAAGATGTTTTCTATTTCTAAATTAAAATAATTTCAAAATTTAAAAAAAAAGTGAAGGTAATAAGGGTAATAGGACTTCACTCACATACTTTTTATTTTTCTTGTCTTTTGATCCCTCCAAATATAAATGTAAACTACAAACTGTCTCCAATAAAATAATTCCTATTGCCTTTGGAATATTAAAGTTTACACTATCAGAAATTATATGATCTGCTCCATTTTTCATCAAAATACTCATAGATACAAGATACTAAGACTATGGTTTAGTTTTGCCTGTTCTTGAACTTCATTTAAATAGAAGCGTACTTCCTTTGCTCAACCTAATGTTTATGAGATTTGTTTGCTTTGTTGTGTCAGTTTTTCCTTGGTTTAATTGCTCAGTAGTATTCCACGTGATAAACGTTTTAAAAAGTGTATGTCTATTCTCCCATTGATAGATATTTGAGGGTTTTTTTTTTTTTTTCCAGTTTTGTGTTACTATAAATAAAGAGGCAATACATGGTCAGGTACTAGTCTTTTTGTGGATATTTTTTTTAATCTTAGGAACAGAAGTAGAAAACTTTTACAAAGTTATATATTATTTCTTCTTACGCCACTACTGTGTGAGAATTTCAGCTGTTCTACATCCTCTTCAACATTTGGTATGGTTAGTATTTATCTTTCGATATATAATTTAGCTATGTATCTGTCCATGCCATTCTAGTGTGTGTAAAATGATAACTCAATGTATTTTATTTGAATTTTCTTATAGTTGAATTATGTTGAGATATGTTCATGTTCTTATTGACCATTGGCATATCATCTTTTGTGAAGTGTTGCTTCAAGATTTTTCCGTTTTTTTTTTTTTTTAATGCACTGCTTGTCCTTCTATTATTGATTTGTACAAATTTTTATATATTCTGGATACACATATTATTTTCAGGTACGTGTATTCTGAATATTTTCATACAGTCTGTGGCTAGCCTGATTATTTTCTTAATGATGTGTTTTGATAAGCAGAATTTTAATTTTGATAAAGTTCTATCATTTCTTTTTCCTTCATGGTTGCAGCTTTTAATACGCAGTCTGGAAAACAAATGTCATAAAGATATTCTCCCATATTTTCTCCTAGAAGCATCATAGTTAAGTGTCTATGTTTTTTCTAAGTTCCATTTCAAATTAATTTTGTTTGTCATGTGGTATGAGGTAGGCATGAGGTTCAGTTTTGATCTTTTCTCATATGTTTATACTATTGTTCAAGGAGAATTTGTTGAAAAAAAATTTATTTTCTCCATTAACTTGCTTTGGCCCCTTGGTTAAAAACCAGTTGGCTGGATATCTGTGTCTATTTCTGATATTTTTTCTCTCGCACTCTTCTCGTCTATTTTTATGCCAAAACATTCTGTTTTAATAAAGTTTTAAAGTATGCCTTAAAATTTGACAGTTCGAGTCTTCTACCTTTTTGCTTGTTTTTTAAGATAGTCTTCACTATTTTAGGTAGTTTACCTTTTCATGTAAATTTTATGTAAGTTTATCTATTTCTACAAAAATAAAGCCTGCTGGAAATATATTTGGGACTTTGTTGAATATATAGATGAACTTAGGGAATATTAGCAAATCATCATCATTGATTATTTCACTTAGTGAACATGGTAAATTGTTCCATTTATTTGAGCATTTAAAAATTTTTCAGCAATATTGTAGGTTTCAGAGTAAATGCCATAGATGCCTTTGTTAAATTTCTTCCTAAGTATTTCTGTTTTTGTGCTTTTATAATTTTTATTTTATATACCATTTTCTATTTGCTTACTGTTAGTCAATAGAAGTTTAATTAGTTTTGTGTATTGATGTTGTACTTAACTGAGGCCTTGCTAAATTCATTTATAGGCGTTGGTACATTGTGTTAATTTTTGTAGATTTCTTGCATTTTTGTAGATAAATATTTATGTTATCTCTGAAAAAAATGGTTTAATTATTTTCCCCAATGTTTGTGTCTTTTATTTCTGTTTCTATCATTATTGTACTGATGTAATATTTAATAGAAGTAGTGGGGGAAGATATTCTTGCTTTGTTCATGATCTTAGAGGAAGTGATGAGTATTTTGTTATTAAGTGTGATGTTCATTATAGGTTTTTCTTAAGTGTTCTTTATCAGTACAATTAAAAAAAAAAAAGTTTTGACAGCAGAGAGCTTTTAAGCCTCACCCCTCCTTCTTTCCCTTCTGCCTTAGACCTGGGCAAGCTGTTAAAACGGCCCAGGGGCTCTCACCTTCAGTGCCAGTAGGCAGTTCAACTCACGCAAGGCCTTCTTACGCTCAGAAACCCTCACCCCCAAGACACAACAAAAACCCAAGCCCGACTTCTTTCCCTGCTCTTTCAAACTATTTTTAGACCTGTGTGTGATCTGCCCTTCTATCCCCAGAAAGATTCATTATCTGAGTAATAAACCTTTTCCTATCATCTTCATGAGTGTATTGGCATCAGTTTTAACATCCAAGCCAAGTTTTGGTTGGGAGTCCAGCCTCTTTCTTCAGATAGCTACAGAAATCTGATGGATTAATTTTAGTAAATGCTATTGTTCTGCTTCTGATTTTTATCTTTTATTCTGTTACTGTGGTGAGTTGCATTCTTAACTTTGAACTGTTGGAGCAATCTTTCATTCCTGGTTCAATCCCAGTTGGTCAGGTTTTGTTATCTCTCATATGTCCTGCTGAAAAGTACCTGCCTGGGTGGTGCAAATGGTTAAGGGAAAGGTTGACAGTTTGAATGCACTCAGAGATGCCTCAGAAGTCAGGCCTGGCAAACTGCTTCCAAAATGTCACAGCTTTGAAAAACATATGGAGCAGTTCTACTCTGCACACAAGGGGTTCTGATCATTAAAATGAGGTAATTGCTTATGTGGTCTCTAAGCCCCCTTCCTACTCTGAATATGTTCAGAATCTCTGCAGTTGACCCAACTTAAGCTCAAATATCATCTTTAAGAGGAACTTTAAAAATGAGTTTAGCACCTTATACAATTCTCCTTCATTTTAAAGCAGTACTGACTCTTCTTTAACAGAACCTTAGAATAGATGATTAATTTGCCATTTTATAATAATCTAGATTTTACTACTATGGTTGAATCTAAATCAACTGCATTTCTCCAATACCGCTGATCTTTTAAATACCTTCCTACATCATGGTGGTTCTTTGAAATCTTCTCTAGACCATGTGTCTTGTCCCAGAGATGTATCTGAGCCCAATTTGCTGTCAAATAGAGGAATGAATGATTCTTATATTAATCTTGTACCAAATTGATATCCTATTTTATAAAAGAGCAATAAAATGTCTCCTGACAAAAATAGAAGCACTATATCCCTTTTGACTTTCCATATTACTGACCAAAAATTGGAAATAGTCTATAGAAAGTTGTGTTTCAGTATACTGCATATGATTATTAAATATAAGCAGAAAGGAATTTATTGTAAGATATTCTTATTAGCCTGAAACAAAAAATATATATGCTAAATCTTAGAGTTGTAGAAGAGAAATTCAGCTATTCTTGTGTTTTTTTTAAACCTTGATCCATCTGACCTAGAATTTGTAGTATAATCTGTAATCTTCTTCTAAATGTATGTACTAAGCCGTCAAATATTTTAACTTTGTAAATATATGTATTATACATTAGCATATATATATGATAAGAGAAGGGGGATTGGGAACTTACATATCATCAAAACATTGCCGTAGAGGGGTGCACAAGAAGTAAACAGAAGTTCATAAAGATGTTAATAAAAGCTTCTAACTGGAAGGATTTTAATTTGGAGACAACATCTAAAGCTCATTTCATTCATAACTAAAAATAGCAAAGGCAGGACTAAAGGCAAAATTTCATGTTTTTAAGCCATTTTCTTTCGGTAAAATCTGTCTCATAGTTGAAAAGGATGACACTAAATATTTGTTCATGAAATATTTGTCCTTGAAACCATGTTTATAGCTACAGATAAAAAATGAGTTGTACATATAAAATAGTGTTTTGATGCAGAAAATTGGCTTATTACCAGGAGATCACAGTTCCTAAAAGCAGAATATAATGGAATGAAATAAGTGAGGGACTTCTCCTTCACCACTATACATAAGATTTCCCTGGCGGTTCAGGGTGTACATAAGCTAATTGACTGCAAGGAAAGGACAGGTATGCAAAGTTTCAGGTTTGATGTTCAGAACATTTTTTTTTTAATTCAGTTGAAGGGCTGAAAAATAGTATTAAAATTTTCCAATTCAGCCTTGCACCGAATGTTGGAGAAAAAAACTTTAAACATTCAGGTAAGAAGGAGGAAAATAAACAGATTCCATCCTGTATGCATTGCTTTTTTATCAAACAGAATTTGAAAGATAGACTTGTATCCATCCAAAATAGATTTAAGCAAAACACAAGCATCAGGGACACACAAACACATGCAAGCAAACATACTCATGTCTCATAAACTAAAAACAGCACAAGAATTAGTGAATAATTCTGTTAAAAAAAAAAGAATGAAGTACAATTTGAAAATATCGAGAAAACTCACATAAGGAAAAAAAAAAAGAAAAACTATTTTAAAAATGCCTATTTTTCCCTTTCAGGGAAATTAAAGAAGACATGGACACAATAAAATATTTGATTAAAAATGGGTTAAGTAAACAGCAGGAGACAAAAAAAGGAACTGGTGGAGCTATGTATGTAAAATGAGGAAAACAATGCTGATGCTGAACTCATTCTGATTACTTAAATCAAAGTGACATTAAATGCAGTAAAACAATGACCTGGAGAAGAGTCTGAAAACCACATTTACAAAGTAAATGCACAGAGTGATTGAAGTGATTAGAGAAAAAGTGAGAGAAATGGAAGTCAGACAATGAAATACCTACAGAGAGAGAGTTGGTGGAATTTTAAGAGTGCATATCAAATATCAATATCAAAAACGGAAGGGAAGTTTACTGAAAGAAAGGAGGACATGGATGTGGATATAGGAAGTGCTCACGTACTTCAGGAAAATGAAATAACAACTGCAAAAATGGATGTTGTGAGGTAGTTATTTGAACTTCATGGTAGAAAGTAGAACTGGCCTCCATAGGGTTTTCAAGGCTGTGTCTTTTCAGAAGCAGATTGCCACACCTTACATATTAGATGCCACTGGGTGGGTTTGAACGGCTAACCTTTTGGTTAGTAGTCAGCACTTAACCATTTGCACTACTTAGGGACTCCCTACACTGATATCACAGTTCATTTAAAAGGAAAAAGATAAATGACCTCTGAGTTCTTTGTAATTAATGAAACAATATAAAAAACAGTAAAGAAATATCTTAAACATTTTGAGGTGAATAAGGTATGGTACGAAAATCTTGTATCCTAGTAAATGTTATTAATGAGAAAAGACAAGAAAAAGACATTCTCAAATGCACAAGATCTCAGGAGTTTTATTATGCATATTTATACAACTTATTTACACAACTTTACAGAAAAATTGACTTTAAAGCATGATTCTATTTTCCAGTGTAAGAATGCAGAATACATATGTGGGGAAATAAATTTTCAAATACTTGTTATAGGAATAAATCCATATAATTATAGAAATAAATGTAAATCAGTGATGTAATTGTGGTTAAAAAACAGAATGCTTACAGTATTTTAAAGCCAAAAATATCTTAATATACAAATGAATATTCAAGTAAAATAGGTTCAGCTTAACTTTTTTTAGCGCTTCCAAGAAGACAAATAATGTCATAAGATATTGAAAAAGTTACGTGAAATACATGAGATTTTTGTCCTATGGTAGGAAAACGAAGTCCTCAGATTGAGTTTGAAAGAAAATGGGAAAACTCATAAAGGTTTATACTTGCATTAAGCCAGCTAAATTTGACAAAATGGTTACAAAGTGTTATTACATGGGAACGTTTTGCATGTTACCCTAGATCTATTAAAATTAATTTTTCCAGGAATGTGGAATCTATATTTTAAATAAGCTGCCAAGTTGATCTTCTGCACACTCAAATCTGAGAATTACTCTTTTTAACAGATGGGTAAACGAACAGGTAACTGAGATAAATAACAGGAAATGACAGTGAGCTGGATTGTACAAACGTTCAAAATACTGTAGCTCCCAGGAAACGCCTCTGAAGCAAGTAACCTTTGATCTGGAACTTGGGTTATGCGTAAAATTTTTCGTTTGTGAGTAGTTCAGAAACACTTTTCTTTCTGTGGCATTTAGGAAAACATCCAATGTCCACAAACTTAACAATTTAGTCAAGGTGTGCACACGTAGAGAAAAAAATAAAATGGAACACCATTTCTATTGTCACAGCTAATCCTTTCTTTTCCTAAGAATGACGTTTATTTCATGAGTAACCATGAGCTAATTATAATATGTGAAAATATCATAAAGTTTTCTTGTCTGTATTTCAAATATTTTGCATATATCAGCATGGGCCAATTTCTGGCAATCTTTTGTTGATAACTGCTTTTTAATATTTAGATTATTCCTTGATTTTATGAAAAACTTACGTATCCTTCAAGAAAAATATGAATATAAAATTAATTCATGTTTTGGAAATTATTTTTCTTTGCTGTATAGATTCAAATCAAAATATGTAGTAAAAAGTCATTAAATGCAAGGCATAGGTGGGAAGCTAAAAATGAATATGGTACAGTTTCTGCCTAATTACCCATGAGCAGAAAATCTACAATTTAGATGTCAGTGCAACTTCCCAAATATAACTTCCTTTATGATGATGGGCCATAATACCAATAATATATAGTAGAATCTATTTTAGAGATTACATTTCCTGTTTTCTAAATATATCTTTACTTACATAGTTTCTTTGATGGCTAATACTAATTAAGTAGAAGTACTATAGAAAAATATTTTCTAATGTGTGCACTAAAATATGGGACATTTTCATATAACTAAGCGAATATCTCTCTCTGAACCAAGAATTAATCCATAAGCAAGATTGCACATTGCCTTTTCAGAAGTGAGTAAATTTGACAACTTTATTTATTGTCAATCTCATGGCATTTTTCATAAAATTGCATGAGGAGGATAGAGATTGAAAATTCTACAGAAAATTCTACATAAAAGTGAAAGAGGGAGACTCCGGCAAGATGGCGGTCTAGGCAGAAGCACCACGCCGTCCCTCCACAACAAAGATCCGAAAAACTAAGCCAAACAGAGAATCAACAATCCTGAAACCCTAGAACATCAAATG